>NW_018164893.1:142617-148429 GCF_001263595.1 Phalaenopsis equestris
TATATATATATATATATATATAATATTCAATCTCTATAATGAAGATAAGGAATGGATAAATTGTCCCCATGTAGAAGGAGAGCTAATTGAGCTGGAGGTATAGTCCCTACAAAAAACTCTTTTGTTTCCTTTCGCCTTACTGTCAACCTGTGTGCTTGCTTGTTGCCTTCTCTAAGGATGTGTTGGAAATTCACTTCAACATTGATCAATAGACTCTTAATTTTTTTTTTCCATCTAACAATATTCCATGGGACAGCTTCTTCATGTTTCAGTATTCTGATACAGCTTATAGAGTGAGACTCTACAACCAATTTTGTGATGTTGTAATGATTGATAGGGCAGATAGCCTAGTAAATGGCTATCATCTAAGTTTCAAGTGCATCATTAGCCCAAGATGGAGAGGAAAAGTAAAAAATACACTTCCCTTGGGAGTTTCTAATAATTCCTCCAACACCAGCAGCCTCCTTAGAGAAACTACCATTAGTATTTGCCTTCAACAACCCTAAAGGAGGGGGGGGGGGCCAAAGGACCAAAGTTGGCTTGCTAAGCTTCATGTTTGTCCCATTAGGCACCCGATTCTGAAAAACATTGGGAAAATTCAAATTATTTTTAATCTTTTGCAAATAGGAAGTACAATTCAAAACCACAGACTTTGCCATAAGTTTAATAATGTCAAACTTTACTTGGTTTCTACACATCAAGATGAACCAGACAACAATACATGGAATGATTATCAACTTAGCTTCCAACCATTCCTTCCAACACCCCAAAAAATTTTTCCAGTTGACTTTCAGAGTATCAGTGTTTAGTTGAATCAACAGATCAGTCAAAATTCTTTGAAAGAAGCTGCAAGAGAAGAACAAATGTTCTAATATTTTTTCTGCTTCACTACACGAACAACAATATGAAGGTCCCCTAAGCCTTTCCATCTTCAAAATATCATCACTAGGTAGTAAAGATTTCCAAAGCCTCCAGCAGAATAAAGACATGGAAGGTGTTAACCACTTTGCCCCAAAAATTTTCCCCCACATGACAGGTTGCCACTGATAGAATTGTTGGAAAATGTACGCTGAATGTTTTTGTGAGGGAGCTTGTCTAGTAATGATTCTATCTTTTTGTGCAGCATTAATTTTACTATTCTTATCCCAATACATCTGCTCTTTAGTTAAGATGGCAGCCAGCAAATTGCCATTCCATTGGTTTTCAGTCCAGAATTCATTCACCTTTGTCACATAGTTGGGATTGGAGGTGTCACAAGATAGTCTCTCCCCATTCTAAACCTATTTATCCAGCCAAAAATTGATTTTCCCTTCTCCAAGCTCCCAAATAAATAAATCCTCAGCTTGATGTCTGACCTCCAGTAGTTTAGTCCACAGCCTAGAGTCACCTAATTTCTTCTTAGCCAAGTTAGGATGTGCTGCCTTGCAGTACTTCTCCTTCATAAACATTGCCCATAGACCAACTTGGGCTCTAAAATTTATCCATAGTTTACAAAGATTAATAAAACTTAGATGTTGAAAATCTTTAAAGCCCAAACCACCTGCATGTAAAGGCTTACAAAGTTTTTGCCAAGCTAACCAATGAAATTGTTTCTTCTGTCTTGCCCACAGAAATTTATTAAAAATTCTGCCTAGCCTTATTTGATCCCCCTTCTTCATGATGAACTTATGAAGAGCATAGGAGGGGATGGAAGTTAAGATGCTTTTAAGGACGGTGATCCTACCACCATTTGAGAGGACGTAATTGGTCCAACATTACAGCTGTTTCTGAATTTTATCAATAACACCATTAAATTGAGTTTTCTTGGTTTTTCCGTTAATTAATTGGACACCAAGATAATTGATTGGTAGAGAAGACATGCTAAAACCAATGTGATCTACAATCCATTGCTTATTCTGTGTAAGAGTGTGTGAGCTAGTAAAAATTTGACATTTTTGTTTGTTAAGATGCATACCAGATGTTCTTTGAAAGTGCTTAAGTCCTTAATAGAGAGACTTCATAACATTCTTAGCAGCCTTTGAGAAGATAATAATATCATTTACACAGGACAGATGACTCACACCAATGTTGGATCTGTGCTGATAGGCCAAATGAGGAGAAGAGACAACCATTTGATTTAGAAGCCTAGAAAGATAATCCATAGCAAGAGTAAAGATAGTTGGTGGAAATCCATAGCAAGAGTAAAGATAGTTGGTGACAAAGGATCTCCTTGTTTAATTCCCTAGAAACATTGAAGAAACCTTGCCTCTATCCATTAATTAAGATATAGTGGTTGTTGCAAACAAGCCATCTTCTAACATATTGATAAAGGCCCTAGAGAAACCCCTAACATTTAAGGTAGCCAAGATAAAATTACAGTTAATTGTATCATATACCCTTTGGATATCTAAATTCAAAATGAGGTTGTTGCCTCTACATTTTCTATCAAGGTCTAGCAATAGCTCTTGAGCCAATAAAATGTTATCAGAGATTTGCCTGCCTTTCACAAAAGCCAATTGATTATTTCTGATAAGTTGTTGAAGGTGAGGTTGAAACCTGGTACTAAATATCTTGTTGATTACTTTAGAAGAGACATTTGTTAGGCTAATAGGTCTGAAATCACCCCACCCTACCCTGCTGGAATTTTTGGGAATCAAAGTTATAGTGGAAGTTGTAAAGTATCTTTGGGGATCAATACCTTTAAAGAAGCTTTGCACTACATCAACAAACTCCCCACAGATGATATTCCAAGTAGCCTTATAAAATTTAGTAGTGAAGCCATCAAGGCTAGCCACCTTATGGTCATCAATAGAGTCCAAGGCAGCTTTAATTTCTCCTTTCAAGGGAGTATTATTTAGATCCAAACTTTGGACATATTCATTACAATCAGAGAAGAGTTCAATATTGATCTGAGCTCTAGAAGTTGATTGCTCATTAAAGAGATTTTGGAAGTAATTTACAGCAACTTGGGCAATAGTCTCAACATCAGACAATAACTTACTAGAAGAATCCTGGATAGATAAAATCAAGTTATTTTTCCTTATGAAGTTAATGCAAGCATGGTAATAACTTGTATTTCTATCTTCCTCATTAAATTTGTTAACAACAGCCTTATGCTTCAAAAATCATTCAATATAGTTGATTTGCATTAACAGCTCTTCACTAGCTTTATGAAGGTCAACTTCAGAGTTCAAACCCCTTTGAAAACTCTTTTCCATATTAATAACTTTAGGCATTACTCAAGTTCTCATGGATATTGCCAACAATGTCTAAATTCGACTTCTTCAGATGTGCTGCCACCTTCTTCTGGAGTTTCCACAGATTATTCTAGGGATTAGGTTCTCCTTCAGACCTCCAAACCTTATGAACTTCCTCAACAAATTGAGGATGTAGAGTCCACATATTTTGGAATCTGAAAGGAGCTCTATTGGGGCTTTCAACATTTTGGATTGTGCACAGAAGAGGCCTGTGGTCAGAACCTGCCATGGCTAGATGAGAAATGATAGTAAAGGGGAAAGTTTGAATCCATTTTGAATTACCTAGCATTCTATCTAGCCTTTCCCACATGGAACCCCTTCCAAGTGAAATCAGGACCTTGATAACCCAAATCAAATAATTCAGCCTCAGAAAGAAAATCATTGAATCTATTCATGACAGAAATAGTAGGTGGTCTACCACGTCTCCTCAGAAAGAAAATCATTGAATCTATTCATGACATAAACAGTAGGTGGTCTACCACCTCTTCTTTCTTTAGGAGAGGAAATACAATTTAAGTCCCCCACCCCCCAAAATCCAAAAGGAGTTCACAGATTGCCCTTGAGTTAAATCAGACCATAAAGTGGCTTAATTATTAGCAAGACTAATAACATAGATGAAGGTGGCATAGCCAAATTGAGCTCCAATATAGAATTGGATGTGAATAAATTGGGAATGATTAAGCAAAACTGACCACTGAAGTTCAGCACTAGCAAAGAGCCAAATCTTATTATTAGAATTAGAGAAATGAGCAAATTGAGGGAACTTTTTCTAATTTTTATGGGAATTTTTAGTAACCAATGGTTCTAGAATTGCAAAACACCACACTTTATGAACTCTCACCAGATTTATTAATCTCTTGAGAGCAGAGGAGTGAGCAATACCCCTAATATTCCAAACTAGGAACTTTATCATTGAGAGAAGGTCCTCCCTTTCCCCCTAGTCTTAGGATGGTGATCCACATTAGATGGGCCCTCCATAGGCTGTTTAATATTAGACTTGCCTTTTTTTTTCTTATTACTTCTCTGAACTTGCCAACCTTCAGTTAAAACATCTGTTAAAATGTTAATTCTATGGTCTTCAACCCTAGTTGGGTTAATGCTTAGTAAGTTGTAAGTTGTCATCTTGTAGTTGTCATCTTGTGTTACATTTCCCCACAAATTATTGTTAATGCAGATAGCTTCCTCTTGCTCCCCAGTATTACTGTTGGGCACAGTCCCAATTGTATTATCTGCATCAACAACAACAACATCAGCTCCCTCAGACACTTCTATTACAACTGTGTCTGCTGGCCGAGAAGTAGTAACTCTATCCCCAGAAGTTCTTCTTTTAGATGGAGGATGTAGTCTATAACACCTCTCCAAATTATGTCCAAACATTTTACAATGTTGGCAATAGACAGGTTTTTGTTCCACAACTATCTTCTGCCAGAAACCTTCTTCAGTAGTTCTAATCCATACCCTTTCAATATCAGGCAAGGTAATGTCCCTCTCTACTAGGACTCTAGCACCAGCTGGTCTAGCCACATTATAAGTAGGAGCATCAATTTTCAAAGGACAACCAAGCACTCTATTGATGCTGAAAAGCACATTTTGGTGATAATACTGAATAGGTAGGTTAGGGAATTTGGACCACATTGGAATAACATGAGGTTCCTTTGTAGGATCAAACCCAGGTGTCCACTTCATCAATTTCATTGGAACTCCATTAATGATCAAGGTTTGTTTTGCGAAAACTCTTGCATAATCTTCTTCATTAAATAAGGAAATTAACAGGTGCCTTCCATCTATTAATCCAAGCCTCCATGCTCCTGTCAGTTTCAAATCCTCAAAAAACTTCCTTAACAAGTCCATCTTAGGATGACCATACTTAAATTTGCCAATTAGAGTAAACTTAATCCTTTCATTGAGATCATTAATTTCTTGTGGAGAGAAGATGATGGCAGGTTCCCCTTCCTTCAATCCTAAGGAATTGAAAAAAGGGCAAACCCCCCTCCCAGCAGCAGCATCATGAGGACATTGTGGAAAAACCAAATGATCAAAGGATTTAAGTACATCAAAACCACTTCCAAAAACTTGAGCAAAAGTAGACTTGGTCCTTTGGGCATTGGTTTCAACATCAATGGGGTAGGCCATTGAGAACACCAGCCAAAAACCAAGGGGAAAACCAGGAACGGAAAAACCCCCAACCAACAAAAGAACTAGAACTCAGTTAGTGGGAGAAATGGCAGCAAAACACCAAGAATCAAGTAGAGTAGGAAACAAAAAAACCAGCAAAAAGCTGAAACAGACAAAGCCAGTCTAGAGCTATAGCCCCAAGCTGATGAAGCAGAAAACAACTAGCTAATTCAACAAGGCAATAGAATAGTAACAAAGGTTCAAAAGAATTCTTCCCGGGCAAAACCCAATCCACAACCCACAGAGACCACTTGAAGAGAAATCTAGCTCCTTCACCTAACTCCACAGCACCTCCAAGCAGATCCATCATAACCAAAACCCTAGCAGAGCACAGCTAGGTCTAGCCGCCAGCATCCCGAAGATATATACTACAGATATATATATATATATATATATATGTA
>NW_018164893.1:149004-198079 GCF_001263595.1 Phalaenopsis equestris
GAGCCAACATAACATATATATATATATTGTAAAAGGAGACAGAGGCTCTTGATTCATTATTCAGAAAAATGAGAATACAAGATAAGGGAGATCTGGAGTCCTCCCCAAAGTTTAATCAGAAAAAATTCTAATGAAAGGTAGAGCCAAAAGGTCTCCTCTCAGCAATAATTCTAAATGGGGGGTAGGAGAAGTGCCTACCCAAGGGAGCTCAGAGTTTAGGCTAACATTTGCTAGCCAGTGGGCAGGTATATTTCCTTCTCTCAATATATCGGAGAAGGAGGTGCTAATTCCCTCACTTAAGGAGTGAATACTTTTGATCCATTGCAAGAGGTACCATGGAGTAGGTGTTTCCCTTCAATGATATCAATTAGGACCATGGAATCTGCTTCTATAATTAAGGAGGGGAAGCCACACTTCTGGGCCATAAACATAGCCCGGAATATAGCCAGAGTTTTAGCCTCTAGGGAATCCATGGCTCTTACAAAAGAATGGAAGTAGAGTAAACACTTCCCTTTGTCACTTCTGAACACCCCTCCTATTCTAGCATAAGGAGTAAAAAAATGTATTAGGTGGAGAACCCCAATGAGTATTAACTTTAATTCCACCCTTAGGTGGAGAACCCCACTGATTAAGTGCATAATTAATTTTTGTGGGTAGATAGTTGGAAGTGTTGTAAAGGATTTCAGGAAGCTTCCTATGATAATACAATTTCTGCAAGTAGCTGAAGCAGTTAGTAGCAATGGTAGCAGCTTCCACATAGGTGTCTTCATATTTTAGCTTATTTCTAGCCATCCATATGGCAGTGATACAAGGAATAGGGGGTAATGCTTGGGCCTAGCAATCCTTCCAACTAAGAGAGAAATCAATCCAAGACAGCTGAACTGTATTTAACTTCAGTTTGGGCATCAAACAGTTCCAAACTTTACTGAACAGTGGTACAATGAAAAAATAAATGTTAAATAGTTTCCTCCTGGGATTTACATAACCCACATCTAGAGGGGCCTCTAAAACCTTCTAACTTCAGTATGTCATCTGTGGGAAGAAAGCCATGAAATAATCTCCAAGAGAAAAATGACATAGAAGGGGAAAGGAATTTATTCCACGGAATTTATATTCCACACACATTTGCCCCAATTGACTTCTTGTTGTGGAAAACAGAAGTTTGATATGGATGTTGATAAAGACTGGGACACCTTATTTTTCACAGTCAGTTTATCTTTACTATCTCTATCAATGCTGCATTTCAAGAGTTTCTGTAGGATTCTGTTATCCAGTATGTTCTGTAGAGCTTGCTGATTCCAATGACCATTGAGCCATAACTCAACAACCTGAGTTGAAGGATTAAGGTGAGAAAAAGATGAGGGGTTTATTAAGCCCTCACCAGTCCAATTATCCAACCAAGTATTAAGCTTGCCCTCTCCCAATTTCCAAATAAATAAGTTTTCAGTCTCTGTCCTTACCTTTAGCATATTAGTCCAGGCCCTAGAATCACCTAGTCTTTTAGTGACAAGGGAAGGATGCATTTCTCTACAGTATTTGCCCTTCAAGATTTTAGACCAAAGAGAACTTTAAGCTCTGAACATAATACAAAGCTTACAGAAGTTGATTTGGGAGATTTGTTGGATACTTTTGAACCCCAGCCTACCAGCAATAGTGCTTCCACAAGTTTTTGCCACCTGGTCCAATGCATTTTTTTCTTCTGACCTGCCCACATGAATCTATTAAACATTCTTTCCAATGTTAATTAGGTGGATTTCTTCATTACAGAAACCTAAGAGATGTAGGATGGAAGAGCTGTCAAGACACTTTTAAGAACAGTAACTCTACTCCCATTGGAAAAAAAGGAGTTAGCCTAGCAGTTTAGCTTGTCCTGAATTTTGGTGATACACTCATCAAATTGGACTTGCCTAGTTCTCCCCTTCAATAAAAAAGTGCCTAGGTATTTTAAAGGAAAAGAGCTAGAACTGCAACCACTGAGGTCTACAATCCAATGCTTGATTTCAGGCTTAACTCTTTTGGTGAACACCAATTGGCATTTCTTAGTGCGGAATTGCATACCTGAACATTCCTAAAACTTCTCCAGGCATTGAAGAACCAATTTAACAGCTGGCTTAGTTGCTTTGCCAAAAATAGTAACATCATCAGCAAATGCTAAATGATTCACAACAAGGTTAGATCTATGACTGTAGAGTTTGTGAGGGGATGAAACCATAAGCTGATTCAAGAGTTTAGAGAGGTAATAAAATACAATAATGAATATAGTAGGAGATAAGGGGTCACCTTGCTTGATTCCTCTAGAAGAAGTGAAGAAACCATGAAATTTACCATTTTTGAACACTGATTGAGAGTTGTTTCTTCGCCATTTGTGTATCAGCAAGATAAATTGATGTGTGAATCCCTTAGCATATAACACTTCCTCAATGAACTCCCAGTTAATGGTATCATAAGCCTTTCTAATGTCCAATTTAAATATTAGGTTCCCACCTCTGCAATGCTTATCCAGATCCATCACTAATTCTTGAGCCAACATAACATTCTCCACTATGCTTCTCCCTTTTATAAAAGTTGACCGATTCTCACTAATGAGCTGGGGTAGGTGGGGTTGGAGTGTGTTAGAGATCACCTTACTAATAATTTTAGAGAGGACATTGGTAAGGTTGATAGGACTGAAATGATCTCAAGTGAATGCAGAAGAAGTTTTGGGAATTAGAGTTATAGTTGAGCATTTAAAGTAGTAGGGAAGATCCAAACCTCTGAAAAAACCTTGGAAACCTTAATAATATCATCTTTAATGATGCTCCAGGATTTCTTATAGAAATCTGCATAAAAAACATCAGGACCTGCCACTTTGGAGCTATCAATGGAGGCCAGGGCAGACCAGATTTCCTCTTCCCCAAGAGTTGAAGCCAGGTCCAGGCCCTTAGTATAGTTCTTATCCGTGCAAAACAATTCCTAATGAATAGGATGCCTAAAAACTGGAGGTTGGTTAAAAAGTGTTTGGTAATAATTGACAGCTAATAATTGACAGCACTGGCAGCAATTAGGTCTTCAAAATGGAACCACTGTCCAACAACATCCTTAATCTTATGTATAGTATTACATTTTGTTCTATAATTAATACAAGCATGAAAATATTTTGAGTTTCTATCCCCCTCACAAAATCTGGCCTTTGCAGCTTTTTGGGCATAAAACTTCTCATGCATGAAGATGGAATTCATCAATATTTCATTTGCTAACATTAAATCCTTCTCCAACTCTGGGTTGGCCTCTAAGCCCGCTTCCAAATGAACAACTTGCTTTTCAGCCTCCAAAGCTTTCAAGTTGATGTTTCCCACTTTATTCCAATTCCAATTAGATAAACGCTTTCCTAACTTCTTTTGCAGTTCCCATAACTTAATGAGAGGGTTAGAGTGATGTTAATCCCTCCAAACCATAGTGACCTGATTAAGAAAGTCTTTGTGAGAAGACCACATTTTGAGGTATCTAAAGCTTGACTTGTTCTTAACATTAGATGCAAAAATAGTCAGAAGCAGTGGTCTGTGATCCTTGCCTGTCATGTTGAGATGTTGCACTGAAGTATGTAGGAACTCACTAAGCCAAAGGTAATTCACAAAAATTATGTATAACCTTTCCCAAAGAGGACCCCCTCCTCCAGGTAAACCTTGGACCATAAAAACCAAGATCATAAAGACCAACCAAGTTGCTTTTATCATTAAAGTAATTCATATGGTTAATATCAGTAGGGTTACCTCCCAACATTTCAGAAGAGACAAAAATACAGTAGAGACAAAAATACAGTTAAAGTCCCCACCAACCATACAAAAGCAAGAGGACTCGCATGTATGTGCCCATAGCAAGATGCCCTTAACACTGAAGCATTCCAAAAATTGAATTCATGCACTAATCCACTTCAAATTCTTTGATCGCACATTTCTTCTAGAACTTTACATACACTTCGATGAAGAAGGACCCACAGACATTCCTTATTGTTCATCTCCACAGAAGTGAAATAGCAGGATTTTCTTCATTGGATAGTGGTGCTACATGGAGTTAGGAAAAAGACGATCTCATGTGGAATAAGGGCTAGACTGATAGAAGATCTGAATAAGACAGGATTGGCACTTGACCTAAGAAGCTTTGAGACTCTTTTGATAAGTTCGATAAGAGTGACTGACTGACTCCGCTCACTCAGTCTATAACCAACGGAATCTCTCTCATTCAACGACTTCTATATGTGATGGAATAATTGAAGAAAGATTCGCAAGGCCTATTTCTTTGACTGTCCAGACTCTCGTTCTAAGGATGCCCAGGTTGAATGACTTGATTCCGATCTTTTCCAATTCACTCAGGTCGGTACGAAGTTTGACTCTTTTCTGCAGAAAGAAGAAGCGGAAAGTCATTCATGGTAGGTTCTTTCTAGATTGATTTTGAAAGAGACAGACAGAGCGAGTCCACGATAAGATAGTCCTGACCCAATAGCGAGAGAGGTAGTAAAAGAAAGGAGGAGAGGCTGACCTCCCAAGTTGATGAGTTTTGGATAGATTGTTAAGATCCTCATTCTATAGAGCAATCCCATATTCTCAATGAAAGGGCTTGTCAACCGAGTTTGACTTGCTTGAGGAATGGGAGTAGGCAGTGAAGCTTCACGAAGGTAGGATAGAAAGTAATTCGCTAGTTTTGGGCAATTAAGGATAGGAAATGCAGGGACTCATTCTAGATAGCGCTAGGTGTGTGAACTTACTTCAGACTGGCACATGAAATAGGCTAAAGAATCTCATCACAATCAGTAGGACCCTAAAGAGTGAAATCAATGAAGATCCATGATAGGATAGCAGCCATGGCAGTCTTGCTTGAAGAGTCAAAGGCAGGGAGAGAGGGAATTCTTCGATCTATTTTAGGCCCGAGTACTCAATCAAAGTTGCAAGAGGGGCGTAAGATTTCTACTAACTAAACTGCAGGGGCCTATGAGAGTTCAAGCCTTCTTTTCAATTCTATACGACCGTCAAGCACATCAGGGAATTCAGTTGTGAGAGAGGTCATCTCGGTCTTTTACTTTTGAAAAATTCGAAGCTACAGCAAAAGGGGTTCACTCCACTCAGGCTATCCCGACTGCAAGAATGAAAGAGTCAATCTATCTTAGTCAAGGCGCTCGCTCTGCCACAAAGGGAGGAACTGGCTAAATAGAAAGAGAAAAGAGATGTTTCCAATTAAACCATAGATGTCCACTTCATACTTAGAGTCTGAGATTTCGGCTTGCTTGGGTTCATTCAAGGCATCTTCATATCTATGAAATAAATCAATCAGCTCCTAATTAGGCGAGTTTTTCTGAGAAAACGTATTTTCAGGATAAATGCTTGACCCTTACATACCTACGAGACATCTCAATCGTGCCATTTGAGAGTAAAAGCTCCATCCAAGACATTCAATGAAGGGCAATTGACTCTTTCAAGAAAGTCAAATAGATGCGCATCTTAGGTTGTAGATGTTATTTTCAACTAGTCAGCCTCTCCCAAGTGCTATGGCTTGACAGTCTCTTCCCCAAAGCCCCCTTTCTCCAATTGAAATTCCAGAGGGATATCCTTTTAGAGACAGGCATGGCAAAAATACAGTTAAAGTCCCCACCAACCATACAAAAAGAGTTTCAATAGCTTCTTATAGCAATTAAACTATCCCAAAGCTCCTTTCTAGCACTTGGAGAGCACCCAGCATAAACAAAAGTTGCCAGAACTTCCTGACCCCCAAATTGAAACTTAATATGGAGAAATTGCTGGTGATCCCACAGGATGCTGCAAGACACCTCCTTCCTATGTAGTACCCAAATTTTGTTATTCTGATTAGAGAGATGTAAAAAACCAGATAATTTATTAATAACTCTCTAGGAGTTTTTGGAGACCATTGGCTCCAAAATAGCCATCAGCCAAAATTTATACATCCACCAAGATCCAAAATTTGTACATCCCTCAAGGCCATAAGTCTGTTAAGGAATTTAGGATGTGCCAATCCCCTAACATTCTAGCAAAGAATATTCATCATCCAATAGATATTGATTTACCCCTCCTTCAAGCTTTAACCATATCGTCCTTAGTTTCTATATGGATTTTCTATCCATGAGGGTGTAAGTTCCCTCCTTTATAGTATTCAATACCTGGAATTCCTTGTTCTTTTTTCTAGATTTTTGGACAAGCCATCATCATCCAATGCTGTCTGCAAAGCGTCAATTATAGTAGTATCAATAGGGTGATCCCTAAGGTCACCTCTTCCCCTTCAATCTTATTTGTTTGAAACACAGGTGTGTCTGTTTCATTCTCAGTTTCAGCACTACCATAATCTGTGTTTATTGCTTCTGTTATAATCTAGTTGGTAATTGGAGGATCTGCTTCTGTATTGGCATTGCTACAATGATTGTTAGCAACTTGATGGTCTTCAATTCCATGTTCAACTACTTGGACTAGGTTAGTGCCTTGAGGGCCAACATCCATAATGACTTTGGTAATATGATGATTTACTGGATTATCATTTGCCTCTTTTCTCGGATGCTCATCCAGGGGTTCCACAGGGAAAGGGTCAGCCTCTTTAGGGACCCCACCAGTAGGCCTTCTAAGTTGGGGATGGAGTTTATAACATTTTTTATCAGTATGCCCAAACATGCTGTAATGGAAATAGTAGAAGGGCTTCTGTTCAGTAACTATCTTTTGCCAATAGCCATTGTGCACAGTCCCCAACCATATTTCCTCAACAGCAAGTAGGGTGATGTCCCTTTCTACTAAGATTTTTGCAACTGAAGGTCTGGAAAGGTTCTAAGTAAGAACATCCAATTTCAGAGGTTTACCCAAGGCTTGGCCAATATTAAACAGAACTTTATGGTTGAAGAAATGCATCTTTAACCCTAGAAGTTTGAACCAAATAGGAACTACATGTAGCTCCTTACTAGGGTCAAACTCACTAGACCATTTCAAGATTTTCATAGTATTACCTTCTATCTGTAAGAGCTGTTTGGAGAAGATTCTAGCATAATAATCCTCTCTTTAAAGGTTAATTAGCATGTGCCTGCCATTGATAAGGCCCACCCTCCATGCACCTTTGAGTTTAATGCCATCAAAATATTTCCTTATAGCTTCCATTTTAGGGTGTCCCAGATAAAAATTGCCTATAAGAGTAAATTTGCAGATCTCAGTCAGATTCTAGATATCTATATCATTATAAATGATAGACACTTTCCCATTCTTCCTAGTCAGAGGTTTAATAATCGGGTCAACCACCTCATGGTAGCTCTGAGGGAATACAAGATCATCAAAGTCTTTAACAGTGATAACTGTTTTACCCACTACATCAGAAAATGTGGCCTTAGCCCATTGAATATTGGTGGATAAATCCATATTGTTAAGCTCAACCATAACAACACAGCCTCAATAGAACAGTATCAAGTTCAAAAGAGGTTTTCTCGGGAAGCAGGAAACACCAGAAAACCTAGCTGGAAATAGCAAAGGAAAAGAGAATAGCTAGAGGAAAGGGAGAAAACTAAGAATTCGAGAGCCAGTAGCTACCGGTTGGGTTTACCTGCGTGGGGAGGCTAGCCAATGTGCTGGATAATTTCCCTCCCTAGGGATGTAGTTAAATTTTGCCATGCAGCTGTGTAAAAGGGCATTCAACTATCTATTCCACAAAATTAGATTCTAGGGAGGAGTTTCATCATGGAGTAAAATGTTGATGCAAACAGTAGAGTCAGTTTCTACAAGCAAAGGGCTTAGATGACAGTAGCAATCAAGTCTAATAGCCTAGTAAATAGATTTGAATTCAGCCTCCAAAGCATCAAGTGCCACAACATGAGAAGTGAAATACTGTATGGGAGTACCATGAGAGTTCCTAAAGACTCCCCCAATTCCAGCACAACCTTTTGAGAAACTGCCATCAGTGTCGACCTTCAACCAACCAGTAGGAGAGGGGCTCCAAAAGATTAATTTGGAAGAATGTGGAAGAAAATTAGTTTTTTCTGAGGTCTAATGTTTTATTACAATGGAGAAATGGTGGAACTTGATCAATTTCTGATTATAAGAGATACAATTAAGTATCACAGAATATGATCCTAGAAACTGCTCATCAAATTTGATATGGTTTCTGAACATCCATATAAACCAAGCCACAATACAAGGGATCACCAAGAGCTTATTGTTATGACAATATTCTCAACAGCTAAAACACTTAAGCAAACTTACATTATAAGTATCAATATTCAGAAGCTTGAGAAATCCTACCAAATTTCTTGGCAGAAATCACAAGAGAAAAATAAGTGGTCCAAGTTTTCTTCAAGAGCATAGCATAATGGGAAGATAGAAGGCCCTCTCAACCCTTTCATATTTAAAATGTCATCAGTAGGAAGTAAGGAGTGCCACAGTCTCCAATAAAAGAAGGACATAGAAGGGGTTAGGAGTTTACTCCAAATGGATTTTCCCCAAGGCATATGATTCCAATGAAAGAAGTGATGATAAATGTAGGCAAATAATTTTTGGGAATAAGCATGTTTAGTAATAATTCTGTCTTTGGAATGAGATGAGAAGGGAGTATCCGTAACCCATCTAACATGTTCATTAGATAGAACAGTGTTAAGCATTAGTTCCACTGATTATCAGACCAATAATTTCAGACCTGACAATCATAGTTGGGGTTGGGGGTAAGGCACTCAAGCTTCTCTCCATTGCTAACCCAGTTATCTAACCAAAAAATAGCTTGACCATCTCCCGCTCCCATAGGAAAAGTTCCTCAGCTTGATTTCTGATGTTCAATAGTTTGGTCCACAATTTAGAATCCCCCAATTTTTTGGTTACCAATATAGGATGCGAAGTTCTACAATATTTCCCTTTCAGAAATCTTGCTCAAAGACTATTATGGGCCCTGAATATGATCCACAATTTGCAAAGGTTTATGAAACCCTGGTGTTGAAAGTCTTTAAAGCCAAGCTCACCAGCTTACAAAGGTTTGCATAACTTCTGCCAAGAGAGCTAGTGGAATTATTTCCTTTTACTAGATCAGAGAAATTTGTTAAAGTTCCTTCCAATAGCTACTTGTGTACCCTTTGCATGGAGAACATTTGGAGGACATAAGAAGGCATTATAGTCAGAATACCTTATGTTGGGAAGGCACTTACACCAAACTTAAAATTTCTTCTAAATGGAGATAAAATGGCACTCCCCTACTTTAAAACAGTGTAACATTTTTGGAGTAGTAGATATATTTGTGAAGCTAATGAGATACGAGATATATATAGATATAATCTCCTTACTTTGTTTGGTGTAGCTACTATATATATGTGTCCATATACTATATATATGTGTCCATATATTATATATGTGTCCATATATATATAGAGCAAGTAGGCATTTTCAGTTTTCCTTCTTTTGGGAGGGTTTAATTCCCCAAAACTTATAACCCCCATTATCTATTAACATGAAAGGAGCCTTAGTTGCTCTTTCCTGGAATATATATATATATATATATATTAACATCTCTAAATAGAGTAGGCCAATAAAATCCAGATGAATATAATACTACTAATAAAAATAGATAAGCAACAAAAATAAAGATAAATATGGGTTGCCTCCCATAAACTGCATGGTTTAATGTCGTCAGCTCGACATTCCAAATTTTTACTCTAGGTGTTTAAAATTTGGCCTTTGACCATCAAAATATCATTTTAGTCTATGCCCATTCACATTAAATATCTTTCCAATATTTGCATCTTCAATATTAACAACTACATAAGGATAGAATTTTACATTTGTGAATGGTTTTGTCCACCTAGTCTTCAGTTTACCAGGAAATAATTTCAATCCTGTAGTGTTTAATAAAACTTCCAGTCCAGTCTCAAATTTGTTTTTGATTATCTTTCAATCATGTCATTCTTCCATTTTCACTTTATATATCCTAGCATCATCATATGATTCATTCCTAATTTCTTCAACCTCATAAAATTACAATAATACTTTCTCACCAACATATTTTAACTTAAAATTAAACACCTTAATAGCCCAATAAGCTTTACGCTCTAGTTCTACTAGTAAGTGACAAGTCTTACAAAAAATTTGTCTATATGGGGGACTTCTTATGGGCATCTTATAAGCTATCTTATAAACTCTTAATGCAGTATCTAATCTAGCAGACCAATCCATTTTATTAGGATTTACAGCTTGCCATCAAGTAACCAGTTATCAAGCCAGAAATTGTGGAAGAAAGCTTGCCATCAAGTAACCAGTTATCAAGCCAGAAATCAACTTTTCCTTCCCTAACAACCCAAATGAATAAATCTTCAGCATCAATTCTGACCTTAAGAAGTTTAGTACAAATTCTTGAGTCCCCAGGTTTCTTGAGAGTGGTCACTGGATGGGACTGCTTGCAGTACTTCAATCTCATGAATTTGGCCCACAATGAGGTTTGATCTCTAAATTTGATCCATAGTTTGGAATATAAAATATGGTGTAATTACTGGAAAGATTTAATGCCTAAACTCCAGCTGAAGAGGGAGGCATAACTTTTCCCATCTGAACCAATGAAATTGTTTATGATTTCCTTCTCACAAAAATTAGTTTAGCATAACCTCCAAGGTCTTTTGGGCACTCTTTTTCATTTTCAACATTTGCATTATATACATAGGGAAAGAAGATAAGATGCTTTTAACCAAAGTGAGTCTTCCACCTTGTGATAGATAACTTAGCAGGAAATTAGTTTACAGATTCTGGATACTACCTCATCAAATTGGGTCTACATTTTCCTCCCCTTGACTAATTACACACCAAGATAAAGAAGGGGGTAGGCAATAGATATGGATCCTGTATAATCCTTAATAAAATTCTTGGAAGTAGAAGTGAGTATCTCGTTGAAGATTAGTTGACATTTTTTATGATTTAGAAAGAAACCAGAGAGTTGTTGGAAATGATCCAACAATTTGTACTTCTTCTTTACTGCTGGTTTGGAAGCATTAGAAAACAAAATTACACCATCTGCATAGCATAAATGGCTTATACAGAAATTGGCTTTATTAGCAAATCTGAGGTGCTCATGGTCTAAAAAAAGTTGATTGAGAAGCCTAGAGAGATAATCCATAGCCAAGATAAAGATGTAAGGATAAATGGGCTTTCCCTGTTTGATGCCTCTGGAACTTGAAATAATCCTTGAGAATTACCATTCACCAGGATAGTATAGTAGTTATTCTGAAGCCACCTTTGGATCAGCTGACAGAAATGATTATTAAAGTCTCTAGCTTGAACAACTTCCAAAATGAACTTCCAACTTATAGTGTCACAAGCCTTGAATAAATCCAGCTTGTACATAAGGTTTCCTACTCTGCAAGGCCTGTCAATATCCAATAGAGGCTTTTGGGTGAGTAAAACATTATATGTCATTTATCTACCTAAAACAAAAGCAGATTGGTTAGAGGCAATCAGCAAAGGGAGATGGGGTTTTAATCTAAAAACCAACAGCTTGCTGATGAGCTTTGACAACTCTATTGTGGGAGAGATAGGCCTAAAATGATCCCAGCAAGACTTTTGATCACCCTTAGGAATCAAGGCAACAGTAGACATGGAAAAACAATTTGGCATATCAGCTCCACTGAAAAATATTTGAACAGCCTCCACAATCTCCTTCTTAACTATAGGCCAAGGTTTTTTATAAAATGTAGAGGTAAAACCATCAGCTTCTGCTGCCTTGTCACCATCTATGGAACATAGTGCTTGCCAAATTTCTTCTTTAGAAGGGATAAAGGTAAGATCCAAGTTTCTTTTTTCACTAAATTTGTCATTAAGAAGGGCTGGTTTGAAGTGTTGAAGGTTTGAAACATCAGACTAAGACAGTAGGATCTAAAAATGATTAATAACATTTAAAGGAATTTGATCAGGATCATGAATCCAGTAACCATTGTTTTCGTTGACCCTCAAAATTGTGTTAGAGTATCTCCTTTTTTTAATAAAAGCATGATATAATTTAGTATTTCTATCACCATCTATAAATATTTTCAAATATGTCTTCTATTTATAGAGATGTTCTTCCCAATGAATAGCTGTAAGAAAGTTGGCATTAGTAGCAACAAGGGGTTGTTCATCTTAATTTCCTAATTGAAGTTCCAATTTAACCTTCTTAACAGCCTGTTTAGCCTCCTCAAAATTAGTTGTTGAATTGCCAAAACAGTTTTAGTTCCAGGACTTTAAATGATTTGCCACAGACTTCTGAACTTGCCATAGTCTAATCTATGGGGAAGGAAGTAATTAGGAATCCAAATAGATTGGAGAAAGGGGAGAAAATTAGGGTGTTCTAACTAGATGTTGAAAAGTCTAAATTTTAGAATTAGGGAGGATTGAGTGGGGGAAACAAATATCAAAAGAGGCCTATGGTCTGAACAAGTATAAGAAAGGTGTGAAACAGTATTGTGAAGGTTAGTTTCAATCCAAGCATGGTTAACAAGAAATCTATTAATTTTTTCATGGAGTTTTCCTCTCTTTTAAGTATCAAGGGATCCTTGATGAGGTAGTTCAGAAAGCTCAGCAATTCTATTGTTATCAGAAAAAGTCAACATCTAATTTAAATCAACAGGTTTCCCTCCCCATTTTTCATTCAATCTAGCCACAATATTAATGTCCCCACCAATGAGCCAAGGCCCCTTTACTGAAAGCTTAATCTGATGAAGCTACTGCCAAAGAGCTAATTTATTACCTGATGAACTGCCTGCATATACAAAAGTAGCCATAGTTTGAAGGAAATCCCATAGCAAGGAAACATGTGAGAACTAGGGATGACTGTCCAAAAGCTATAAATTGACCTTCTTATAAAATAGCCAAATTTTATTGTTGAAATTATTTAGATATAGAAATTGAGGGTATTTCTTAAGGATTACGTTAGGAGTGTTGTGAACCAAGGATTCCAAAATAACAAAGCAAAACAACTTGTGTCTCTTAGATAAATTATTGAACCTAATCAGGGAATGTGGATCAGCAATTCCCTTGATATTCCAACACAATAACTTAATCATAAGAGGTTAAGGAGGATCCCCAAGTCTACCATGCCAAGGTATGTTTAGGAAGGGGTACAGTCACCATATTAAATAAAGGATGTATAAGGTTAGGGGAAACATTTTTCCTTCTCCTACTTCTAAGACATGGAGGTGGAAAAACATCTTCACTGATGGAAATTACATGATGTGGCACTCCAGGATAGGCCAACACCCCATACCCAATAGAAACAAAAAAGGTGTCTAAAACTGTAGCAGTATAGGTGTCAACAGGTAAAGGACAATGGATTGATGGTGTAAAAGGATGAATGAAAGGTAGGGTATGCATATAATATGTGGGAAAAAATTGTATAGAAGTACTATGAGGATAGTTAGAGTTAGGGACAAGGCTATGTTCAAGGGGTAAAAAGTAGGGTTGAAGTTGAGTGAATTGATGAAAAGGCTGCAGGTGAGGTGCAAAGGGGAAGGAGGACCTCTGAGGGTTAGCATAATGAGAGAAGCCATGAACTTGACTGATAAATACGTGGAGGATACTAAAACCCATAGTCTCAAGAATAGCAAAACACCAAAGGTTATAATTTTTATTAAGTTTTTTCAGTCTTTTTAAAGATTGAGGATGAGTAAATTCCCATATGTACCAATAGAAAAGGCCAATCATTAGGGGGATTAATGTGGAGTGAGGGCTGTGATCTCGTTTATCCTCTAGAAGAAGGAGGAGATGGGCCAGCTTTCATCTTGCCACTAGTAACCATTGTAGTAGCACCAATTTGTTATCTCTGCACTTCAGTAGACTGTTTCTTTTTCCTCTTAGATGTGTGTACTTGCCAGTCCTCCTCCAAAAGGTGATTCATTTCAGCAATTCTTCCTTCATCAGGAGCCTTCAAATCTTTAATATTAGGCAAAGAAGCATTCTTTATTTCCTCCATTCCCTCAATGGGAGAGCAGGTTAAAAGGGTAATGATAGTCACATTATTGAATTCTTCTCTTAAAACTCTAAAGGGATGCAGAAGATGGAGCATTGAAATCTTGAAGGAAGCAGTAGAACTTTGAGAAGTATCCAATAAACCACCTCCAACTTCCTCATGCTAGGGTGCCACAGCCAAAGGGGTAACAGTTGGTAAAGATGGTTTCTATGCAGTAACTTTCTCCCTAGTGGGAGGGGTTCTTTTAGAGGGAGGGTGCAGCCTATAACACTTATCCCTAGTATGAGCAAACATTTTACAATGTTGGCAGTGATATGTTCTTTGCTCAAGTATAACTTCCAGGCAAAACCCTTCCTTCTCAGATCCAATCCAGATTCTCTTCAATTCTGAAAGGGTGATGTCCCTTTCAATTAAGATTCTAGCCAAAGCAGGTCTGGCCTTGTTGTATGTTGGGGAATCAACCTTTAGAGGCCTGCCAAGACCACAACCAATATTAAACAAAGCATTCAATTTGAAAAATGGAATAGGGAGACCAGGAAATTTGAACATGAGGGGAACCACAGGTGGCTCTTTATTGGGGTCAAAGTTAGGTGTCCATTTCAGAATCTTTATGGTGGTTCCTGCAATTAGTAAATATTTCTTGGCAAATATTCTTTCATAGTCCTCTTCAATTGATTATTCTATGAGTAAATGTCTACCATCCAGCATACCTAGCTTCTATGCCCTAATGAATTTTAGAGAGTCAAAATAATTCCTTACAAGTTCCATTTTAGGATGTCCCAATTGAAATTTTCCCACAAGTGTAAGTTTAACTTCTTCATTTAAAGAGTTAATTTCTTATTGTGAGAAGAAGATGGTTGTTTCTCCTTCTTTACTACTTAAAGAATGGATACATGGGAAATCCCCTTTACCAACAACAACATCATGAAATGCTTTGGGGAAAACTAACATATTCATGTCTTGGAGTGTATCAGTAGATTGGCCAACTACCCCTGCATAGGTGGCCTTAGTCCATAACGCATTAGTTTCAATGTCTATTGGTGTAACCATGGAAGGAGCAACACAAGAACTGTAACCAAAAAACTTATTGCACCTATACAAAAATTGGGAACAGCAACCACAACAACCAACACTGGACATAAACCCACTTGGAAGCAAGAGGTAAGCACAACCACAAAAAACCACAACCAATGGAATAGTGCTTCCAAATTTAAAAAACTAGAAATCAAGAAACACAAAAAATTCTACAAATAAGGATCCCAACAAAAAAGAAGCTCTGAAAAGACTCCTCTAGAGTAGGAAAACTTTTCTCCACCTCCAACTCACCAGCAAGTAGTGAAGAACCTCCATGAGGGAAACCCTAGTAGAGCTCAAACAACGCCGCCACCACCATCGTGTTATATATATATATATAATGGCGACGAGATCTAGGGTTTGTGGCTCTGGCATCTTGGGCAATTTCGTGCTCCCCTCTCTTCACCATGGCTGGTGAGATCCTTCCATCGCTTGATCTCAACTTTTGTGCTCTTTTTTTTTTTGGTAATGCCGCCCTCTAGTTTTTTTATCAATGCAGTTTTAGAGGAAGGCAGGGTGACTTTTGGTTCTCCCGACTCCTTTCTGTTCCCAAATGGTTTTTATGATTCTCTTAATGTTGGGGGTGATTATACTTTTATGAAAAAGCTTAGGAAAAATAATGGCAAACTGGCAATGTTTATTTCAGAGGTTGAGTCAAATGTTTTGGCTTCCTCTTGTCATTTTTCTTTGGTTGGGAAGTTTTCTTATGAGCATCAAAAGCTTGATCTTATCCCAAAAGAGTTTGATTTACTTAAACTGAAAAGCTAGCCAAAAATTGGGTTCTAGATGGTAAAAATATTCTTATACAACTAGGAAATGATGAAGATTATACCTTGCTCTTTACAAAAAGCTATCTGAGAATAGGTAATCGATTTATTAAATTTCGGAAATGGTTTGTCAATTTTGACCCGAAATTAGAACTATATATTTTACTGGTTTGAATTTATTTTCCTGGACTAAAGCTACATCTATTTAATCATGAGGTATTATTCTCTCTTGCTACTGCCCACTAATACACTTAAAATATATAGTGTTTCTAGACACATTTTTATACTTATTTTTGAGATATTGCACTTTAATGGAAGGTATTTTTATGTTTTTCTTGCAGATACATGTAAAAAAAGTGAAAAATGCCTAAAGTAGTGAAAAAAGGATCAAATTTTGAGCAAAAATGTAAAAAATGTGTAAAAGAGTTATGGCGCCTACACACTAGATCTGACTCTTAAGCGCAGTGAATCAGAGAAGGGCGCGCCTAAGGCCCAGAGGCCCCCGCGCTGAAGTGCCAGTGGCAGTTATTGGGTGAGTAAATTTAGTTTCTGCAAATTTTGAAAAGGCTTTTGAGGCATCCATTGGCTTAATAGGTGGTTATAACCACCATGGGAGAAAATTATCACGATGGTAGAAAATTATCACGAAAGGATGCATCTCTTGGGGAAATACTTTGAATCTAGACATATTCTGAAGAGAAACAAAGGTACCTTTTAGAAAATTATAAAAGAAAGGAGAGAGGACTTAGAAAAGAGTCCTGAAAAGGTCCAAAAAAGTGTGGGTCCTGAATGTATTGGAATGTTTTGAAATTTCTCATTTGGGGAGTTAGTTCATAGAGATTTTCAGGCATTACTTTTTCTTTTATTTTATCCTTTTGTTATTTTATTTTGAGTGATTGTAAAGAGAAGAGAATCAAAGGAACTTCAAGAGTTTGGTGGAGGACTTGAGATAAGTTTTTATCTTTCTGTTTTGAGACTACTTTTGGTTTTAATTGAGACTTGTTGTTGGTTTGTCAATGATTTCTTCTTTTAAACTAAAGTGTGGTTTTGTTTTCTTCATGGATTCTGAGTAATTTTCTTTATGTTTCTTCTTAAAATGATAAGTAATTAAGTTTTGGAAGGAAGTTGTGGAAAGTATTGATAATGATGGATGGAAGAAGTTGTGATGATTTAAATCCATGCACTTCTTTTACTTCTTGATTTGGCCAATCCAATTATTAAAATTTCTTGTGAGAACATGTACGAACCAGGCTGGTATTGTCTCAGGCAACAATTGGAAAAAATTAGATGAGGTTGTATGAATGAGAATGTAGTTCATATGATTGAGTCCAAATAAATAGAGAAATATTCATTGAAGGGTATAGAGTTAGAGGACTTTAAAGTGACAGGTTCAAGAGTTCAACTTGGTTTATTATTTTAGGTTCTGATACAAGAATGTTAGCCCCCACGTGGAGGGAATTGAGAGAAGTCTAGAGTGAGAGCTAGTATCTTCCCTGCCTAGCCGGTCTTCAAAACTATTCAAACTTTAAATTAGCCAATGTTCTTTATAGCACTCTAGTAGGGTAAAGAATATTATTGCTCCAATTTAGCACAACACAATTTGCATACTTCCACAACATAATTCCTATACTTATTACTGATTCATAAGAAGAAGAAAAATATTTTCATATTTAGTGCTTTTCTTATATAAAAACTCTAGTTATATTTTTAAATTGTTATTGTTCTATCAAAATATTGAAAATACGAAAAATATTTAAATTTTCATTATAGCAAATATCATCTTTAGTTCAAATAATTATCTTTCTATTAAAAATAGTAAGTTCGCTATTCAATAGCGCATATTACATATTCTTCCTGTGGGTTCGATATTCAGGTCTTAATCAAAAAGTATTATATTACTAGATAACGATACGTACTTGCGTATTATCCTAATATATATTTATTAAAAGTTAAATTCTTTTTTTTCTTCAGAATCAAGTTTTTGGTTTTGTTGCAAACTAAGGAAATTTAAGTGAAATATAATCTGAATTTTTGTACTACTTTGCATATTAATAGTATCGATGGATCGAGTTTTTGGCGTCGTTGCTGGAGAGAAATTTATTTTAAAAGAAAATTTCTATTTTTAGAAAGTCTTATTTAAACTTTAAGTTATCTTATTTTGTTTTGTTTATTTTATTTTATGTTTATTTTATTTTATTTTTTATTTTATTTTATTATAGTTAGTGTATGCGTAATTCAGGTCTGAACGACTAGTGATATACTATTTTGAATTAGAAAGAACTGTTAGAAGAATCAGAAAAACCAAAAGAATTATAAATCTTGAAAAAATCCAAAAACATCATAGAAATGATAGACCAAAATAATCAAAATACTGAAATTCATCAAAATTTTAGACCTTTAAGAGATTATGCCAACCTTACTGTAGATGTACTTCATTGTAGTATACTTCATTGTAGTATTCAAAAACTATTCAAAAACCTACTGTAGTGGCTAATTCATTTAAGCATAAACATGTTATTATCCAATTGGTATCAAATAATCTGTTTGGGGAGCACCAACTGAAGATCCAAATTTAAATCTTGCCAATTTTCTAGAATTATGCACTACATTTAAACACTACATTTTATCAGATGATGCCATAAAACTTAGGTTATTTCCTTTCTCACTGAAGGATAAAGCTAAGATGTGGTTGAATTCGTTAGCACATAAAGATAAAGCTAAGATGTGGTTGAATTCGTTAGCACCTGGATCTAACAGAACCTGTGGTGATTTAGCACAAAAAATTTCTTGCTAAATATTTTCCACCATAAAAAATTGGAAAGTTTAGAAATGATAGTATGTCATTTAATCAATTTGAAGGGGAATCTATATATGAACCATGGTAGAGATTTAAAAAACTCTTGAGAAAGTGTCCACACCATGCTATACCAGATTGGTTAATAATTCAAACTTTTTATAGTAGATTAGTTGGATCTCTTAAATAAATTAACGATGCCGCTGTTGGTGGTTCATTGATGTCAAAACCATTTCATGACGCTTACGCTTTAATTGAATAAATGGTCACCAATAATTTTCAATGGCCTTCTGAGAAGGTAAATCCTAAGAAAGTAGCCAATATTCACGAAACTGATGCATTTACCATGTTAGCAAATCAAGTTGCTACAATTTCAAGGAAGTTAGACATATTTAGAATGAATTTTTCTCAACCAATTTCCATGATTGAAGAGAATTCATTAGACAAAATGGCAGATTCTCAAGCATCATTAGAAACTTTGAATGCCATAAATAATAAGCAGGATAACCCATATTCAAGTTCTTATAACCCGGGTTGAAAGAACCATCCCAACTTTAACTGGAATAACAATTCAGATGGTAATAATCAGCAATGAGGGAACAACCAAGGAAGCTCATTGGGAAACTAGAACAACCAAGGGAATAACAATTATAGATATACTTATCCTCCAGGTTTCAATAGTAATACAAATGGGAAATCAATTAAAAAGTCAAGGAGCTACAATTAGAAATATTGAGAATCAACATGGGCAAATAGAAAGTTCATTAAGTAATAGATACCAAGGAACACTCGCTAGTAATACTAAACCAAATCCAAAAGACCAGAATAAAAAATAAGGAAAAGCCGTTCAACTTAGAAGTAGAAGAGAGTTGGAATGTCAGGTTCAAAAAGAAATTAAAGTAGAGAAAGAAGAAATTGAAGAATCAAAAGAGGACGCTCCAAAAGATTCCGAGAGACCTATTTCTCCACTAAAAATTGATTTGGAAAAACCACCACCTCCATTTCTACCTCCATTTCTTCATAGACTTCGTAAGCAGAAATTGGATAAATAATTTTCAAAATTTCTGAAAATATTTAAGAAGCTTACAATTAATATTCCATTTGCTGAAGCCTTTGAACAAATGTCTAGCTATGTAAAGTTTAGGAAGGATATTCTCAACAGGAAAAGGAAGTTTGAAGATAATGAGACTGTTGCACGTAGTGAGGAGTGCAGTGCGATAATTTAGAAGAAGCCTTCTGAAAAGATTAAAGATCCTGGTAGCTTTACAATTCCATGTGCAATAGGAGACAGATTTTATGGGAAAGCTTTATGTGATTTAGGTGCAAGCATTAACCTTATGCCATTATCAATATTTAAAAGATTGAGATTAAGAGAAATAAACCCTACTACTATAACTCTGTAGTTAGCAGATCGTTCGATAACATACCCTAAAGGAGATATAGAAGATGTCCTAGTGAAAGTTGATCAATTTATCTTTCCTGTTGATTTCATTGTGCTAGATATAGAGGAATATAAAGAGATACCTATCATTTTGGGGAGACCCTCCCTAGCCACAGGAAGAGCAATAATAGATGTGTAGAAACGGGAATTAACAATGCACGTCAATGATCAAACTATTACTTTTAATATTTCAAAAATAATGAAATACCCTACAAATGGTAAAGATAATGAATGTTATAAGATAGATGTTATAAGATATCTACGTGAATTCCATTTTAAAACTGATTATGAAGAAAAATCTAAAGAAAAATATTTGGAACACGAGCTAGAAGATGAATTAAATCAATGAAAATTATTTTTACGGAAAATTCAAACTATGTTCAAGAAAGTTTTGAAGTTTTGGATGTGATAGACAAAGATAAATCATTTTGTTCATCTATTGAAAAACCTTCAAAACTAGAGTTGAAGTTACTTCCTGATCATTTAAAATATGTATTTCTAGGAGATTCCTCTACTTTACTAGTTAAAATTTCCTCAAAATTAACAACGGAGGAAGAAAAAAGGTTGATGAAAGTTCTGAAAAATTTTAAGAAAGCCTTTGGATGGACAATTGCTGATATTAAAGGAATCAATCCTTTAATTTATATGCACATAATTCATATGGAAGAGAACTACAAACCTAGGGCTGATCCGCAAAGGACATTGAATGATGTTATGAAAGAAGTTGTAATGAAAGAAATTTTAAAGTGGTTAGATGTTGGAATTATTTACCCTATTTCAGATAGTGCTTGGGTTAGTCCAATTCATTGCGTTTAAAAAAGGTCTTAAAAAAGGAGGAGTAACTGTAACTGTAAATGAACATAATAAGTTAATACCTACTAGGGAAGTGATAGAGTGGCGAATACGCATTGATTATAGAAAATTAAATCTGGCCACTAGGAAAGATCATTTTCCATTACCATTTATAGATCAAATGCTGGATAGACTAGCTATGGCGTAAGAAGCCGTCGGTCACCGAAATCAGAATCCCGTTGCCTGCTTTGGAGAGATATTTTAAGATTTAAGTTTAATGACATATGAAATCAAACTGACCCTATATTTTTCATAATTTAAATGAAAGAGTATTGTATCTCAAACTTGTATCTCAAACCCTGTAATTGTATCTCAAACCCTGTATCTATCCCGATGGATAAACACAAGAATTAAGGGTTAGGCTCTATCAAATAAACTAAGAAATGTATGACATCTATTTCGTCTGCAAAAATATTTTATTTGTCGATAATTTCTCTTATTCAATATAAAAAATTAAATAGGGTTTTATTAAGCTGGGTTCGGAAAAGTTTGTTATAAGGGCAAGCCTCTATAGTTAATTACATCTTCAATGACCAAAGCCACCTAACAAAACTTTTGATGAAAGTCAAGAAATATTATCTTCAAGGATTTCAAAAAGATAGGACTGCTCAACGAGATCAGAAAAAGAGGTATGAAATGAGATTGACTCAAGTTTGGAACATTTTGTTTTTGGAATCAAAAGGAGGAAGAACTAGGGGATGTCATGGATCCAGAGGAGAACCTTGGTGACTTTCCAAGCTATCCTATTATTTAGCTTTAATTTTGTGGAGAAATATTTAGGTCTTTCATCCTACCAATATTATTACTTTAGGACTGACATTCGCGTGAAACAATCACACAAATGACCTGAAAGATGTGAGACTTTAGGTCACGACGAACGACAACCTCAAAATCCTAAACGATATAAGGCTTATATTCTACAACAAAGCTATACAAAGGCCTAAATATGATGTGAGGATTTATGTTGCATAAGCAGACAACCTTAAAATCCTATGGCTTGGTTGTTTAATTCTAAGAAAGGAATTAGTTTAGCTAAGGAACGCAGGTTTTGCTGTTGAAGATGGTTGCGCTGCTCACCACGCTAGCTTTAAGCTCCTTGCCTTGACGAGTTTAAGTTTTTTAGGATATCCAGTTATGATATCAAATCAGGTGGCCCTATGGTTGTAGTTCTTTAAATATTATGGGGCGTGTTAAAGTTAATTAGAGCGACACCGATTAGGATCTTATTGTTCTCTCATTCTGATACGACTATTTTCTATTGGATTCACTTAGTCCAAATGAATTTAATAAATTCACTGTAATGAGTTCCATAATTTCATTTGGACCGTGGGAAGCCTCGTTAGCATCTGTAGGTTACCTCCTCGAAGGGATTCCCAATCATCCGATAGAGACGTCTTAATTTAGTTGTAGTTGTGATTTTTTTGTGTGATGTTTGTGATTAAATTTTGAGTTGTCCTATATTTTGAATGTTATGGCGGTGAATTTTATCTTGATAGATTTTAGATTTTGTTTTGGTTTTGGTTTTAGTTTTGTGGCTATCCTGATAGTTTTAGTTTTCATGTAGGGTGACATCGTTGTTCACAATGCAAGTTTTTGTTGACATCAAAAGTACAGTATGAAAGTACAAGAAAGACGATACTATAAACTGTAAAAGCGTACTTGGCGAGTCTTCTCGTTCCACCACCTGAAACTCAAAATGCATGTCAGGGCATTTTCTCCAAAGCAGGAAAGTAAAGTTTTGGCGACCTACCTAACCCAAGTTCATATCTTGGTGGGTCCCTATTGATTTGATTAAGAATAATTTTTGTTAAGCAAAACATATTAAGTTTAGTAGTCCTCTGAAGCATCCAACAAGTCCGAAAAAAGAAGCAGGTCAATGCTTCCCTCCCACCACCTGATGAAAAGCCTCGAGCTCATTTTAACTTATTATGTTGCTTAATAAATCCATCCTACAAATACTTTTAATGCTCATTGAACATTAATGTTTCAATTACCCCTAAGAGTTGGGTAATTATCATTTGGGATTTAATTTGTAAATTATGTGAGTGAAAACCCTTGAAGAGGCAAGTTAGCGCTATGAAAGACATTTAGCCAATTTTTTTAATTTGGGCTTGTAGTTTTCCAAAGGTGTTTAATTTTAGCTATGTTCACTTTGCTAATCCTCATTTAATCATATTTGATTTAGCCTAGGTCACTACTAAGCCCTTAAGGTTTTGGTGGATGTCTTAGTTTTTTTTTTTGGAAGAGATTAAAATCTTAAGTGATGATGATTCATTTTTTAAAACTTTTGAAAATAATTTGAACCTCAAATAGGGGTATTAAATTTGTGAGTTATTAACACCCAAATCTATACCCCTAAGTCTAGGATCATTTGGTTGACTAGACTTCAAAATTTTAATATTTTAAGAAGTTACAAATTTATCCTTTAATTAAGAAAAGTGAGATTGGTTTCTACCAATTAATCCCCTTGTATTTCAATCATCCAAATAAGTTAGTTAAAATCAGACGTTACCCTTTTCCCTCTTTGAATTAAGCCTAAATGTTTAAGTAATGCTAAATTTCCAAAATTACACTTTTGCCCCTAAGGCTCTATAACTTCATAATTTGTCAAATTTAATCCAAATGACTTTGAAACTTTTATCTTACCTTATTCATTGGTCAATTAAGACATGAGAGAGGGAAAATGTGATTTTTAAAAATTTAATTTAATTTACATAATTATTTTTATAGAAAAATAGGATTTTTTAAAGAAAATTTCATAACTTGACCAAGATGAAGTCTAATCCCTTGAAATTTATACAGGAGGTAGACTTTGATCAGAAAACCATTTGGTCCAAATTTCATGATTTATTGAGTATTTTTTTTGTGAATTATTAGAATTATTTTAAATTATAGAGCATTTATTAATTATAAAATATTTTAAGTGTGGGAAATTAAGTTTTATATTTTTGAAAAATTTTCGTGAGTTTAGAGAAACTAAAGAAGCAAATTTTACATTTTTCTAATTTTTATTTATTTATTAGAATTAGTTTGGTGAAATACCATTTTTAGCCTCTAAAAAGTATTTTAGGCTTTAAAATTCAATATCTTCACCTAAAAAATTAAGAAAAATATTCCAATTTTTCGTAAGTGCTTAAAAAACAATTTAGAATACTTCCATGATTTTTTTTTATTTTTGTGATTTTTTTTTATTTTTAACTATGTAAAATATTTAAGAATAGGCTAAAAAAATGAAGTTTTTATTTTAAACACCATTTTATTTTTATAAAATCTCTCTGATCATAGAGAACTCGAAAAAGTCATTTTTATAGTTTTTTAAGTTATATTTTGATTATTAAAAATCATTTTAATTTCAAAAATGCTATTTAACTTAGAAAATCAATTTGAGTTATTAAATGAGCTCCAAATGTTTTGAAATTTTTATGTGGAGTTCTCTGAACTTTTTATCTTAGTGGAGATTAAAAATCATGTCATTTAGATGTTTGTGTTACCTAAAATTAATTTTCTTTGTATTTTAGGGTTGGTGGAAATTAGGTGCATTCATAATGACTTAACCCATGAAATATTTTCGAAAGAGTTCTCTGGTCATAACAGACCTTCCACAAGTTTCTTGGAATTTTTCTAAGCATCATGCAAAATGTTATGATTAATTTAGGCAAATAATAGACATAAAATTGAAAAAATATGGATCTCTGTCTAGAGATCTCCTCTGACTTTGGAGAAATCAGGGAATGTTCCCTAAGACAGAGGCAACAACATGCTAAAATTTCAAGTTATGGTGAAATGTCTACATGGAAATGTCTACATGCATCTACATGCATGGATAATCAAAAGACTCAAAATAGTATTTAATTAATTAAAAATAAAATAGGCATAAAATAAACATCATACAATTTTCACATTGTTCTCCTCTGTTCACTGAGCACTAGGATATTTTTATTTTATTTTTATGATTTTTATACATCAAGATATGAATTTTTTAAGTGAGGGAGCATTTTCTAAATTATTTTAATCCCTATTATATCTTTTTAAATGTGTGGTTCCATGTCAACCTTTTGCGGCTCTGAAGCTCCACGCAACGTGCTCCTATTTGACTTCCCCATCCACCTCAATGGTGACTAGTCCCATTGTTTGCGTAAGGAAGCGCTGTTCAGCTTGATCAAATCCGTTGATGAGATAAACACATGATCAGACGGTTCTCTGTTATTGCCCCAAATGGCCTTGCCTGAGAACTGTCCATCTTCAAGGCTTGATATCTCCCTCATTTCTCAACAAAATTGAATGAGATTTTTTCAAAATGCTCCTCTAGACTAGAGGAATATATTTATACAGTTAAGATGTCATGAAATTAAGCCTCAGAAAATGGAGAACTGAAATAGGCTCAGGAAGAGAGGGAGTTCAATACCTTTGCTCTGAGAAGGGAAGCTTCAATAAGTGGTGCTCGACATGTATGTTGGGGTCCAAAGAGGCTAGGGATTGAGCATCTTGTTGTGGTGAAAGGTCTAGGTATGATTTCAACCAAGCTGGATTTCAGGTGTTGGTCTAAAGCTATGCTAGGGTCTCTGTGGAAAGGGAATTTGATTAGGCTTCTCCTTATTTCACTGTGGCGAAGGTGTGGGTAAGTTTAATTTGAGTTTGGTGGGTAGTGGAGATGTATTGAGCTCTGTTCTCATTTTAGGCAGAAGTTTAAGCTCAAAATTGAGATTCCACAATGGGAATCAATGGGGGAAAGTTGTTAGCTTGAGCTGAGGAGGTCACAAAGAGTCTCTGTGAGCAATTTGGAGGGCTCTTTCTGAGAAAATTTCAGGGGACCTTTTATAAAAATAGCTTAAGGGTGGCTGTCATGGCCAATTAGAGGGTGAAAAGTGATGCTTTGGTGGACGGCAGAGAGGCTATATCAATTTATTTGGATGAGGTGGCCTCTAGGTTTGAAATGGGTTTCATTTAGAGGAGGTGGCTAACAATTTTAGTGTTTTCTAGCCACTAGGCCAGCCGATCAGGCCAGTGAAGTTGGCTAGGTGGTTAGGTGAGTCAGGAGAATATGTACAGCAATTATATGAGTTGAGGTTTAGTTTTGGAAAAAATATCCAAGGCTTAAGCAAATATGGAATCAAAATCCCTTGATTTAGGGGACCTTTGGTCCATGGCTTAGCTTAGGTAGTTTTATGGGGTTTAGCTTGGTCACTAGGGTTCAACTAATGGCCGTGGAGTCATTAATTTGGTGACTTTGGGGTGGTTAGGCTAATTTTAGTGTTAGTGCATGGGTCCAATAAGAGTTCAAATGATCAAAACTTAGGTCTGGGATAGATTAGCCATGTCAATTGACCCTATTTATTGATGCATTTGAAGTAGATGATTGTAATGAACATTTTTGGTGAAGGGTTGAAGTGATTTTGAGTTCAAGTGGAGGGTAAATTTGAAAGATTTTTTAAATTTGCTCAATTTGAGTATGTTGGGCTAGACTTTGGTCTAGATTGGGCTTGCCTTGTGCTATGTACAAATTGATTATTGATAATGGTCAATAGTAATATCATGAAGAATTTGTAACATGAATTGGGTGCCAATTTTGGGGCTAAAGCATTCAATTTGGTGAAATTTGGACGCATAGCCAATTTGGGCCAAAATTTAGGTTAAAAATAAATCAAATTGAGGCTTCACCAAGGCCAATTGAAGGTCAATTTTGATTTTTAAGAATGTTATGAAGAGTTTAGGGTCCAAATTAAGACCAATGGAGTAGGCCATGGGGTTCAATTTGGTGGAACCAAGTCATAGGGCCAAAATTGGGGCTTTTGATTTAAATCAAAATTAGGCTCAAATCATGGTCCAATTTAGCTTGGATTTGGTTTATATTTGTCATATGAAAGGTGAATTTGAGTTTAGAATTGAAATTGGGGAAAATTGGGGCTAATTTGATGGACATTTGAGGTGGATTTGGGGAGATTGGGCCTTTAAAGGAAATTTTAGGGATTTTGGTCAAAAGAGTCAAAATGGCCAAATACGATCATGTGGTAGTTGAAAAAAAGTAAAATTGGGAATATTTGGAATATTTTTAGAATTTTTGGGATTTTTTGAAATTTTTAGAATTTTTGGCTATGGAGGGGCATTTTGGTAATTTGAGATTTTTGTGGTTTTGGGTAATTTGGATGTTTTCAAAAGTTTTGAAATGATTTTTGAACAAATTTGGGTATTTTGGGCAAATTCAAATTTGGGTATTTTGGGTAAATTTGGGAATTTTGGCCAAATTTAGGGTTTCAAGGGAACTTAGGTAATTTGGGGGAGTTTAGGGGCAAATGGCTAAGTTGGGCATTTTGGTAAAGTTGGGGTGCCAACGACCATAAATAAGCCATGGACCAATGAAAATCCTATTTGGGTCCCTTATGTAGTGGTCTTAGCTAAAACCCTAGCCTAGGGCTAGTGGGTTTAGGGGACCATCTACATGAGTATCCCGAAGGATCAAGGGATCAAGTTAAAGGAATTTTGGGTTTGTATTTGTGATTGGTTGTTAGTGAGGTGATTGCTGGTGAGCGCCTTAGATTTAGACCAACACCCAGGGTCAACCCTAAGGTCCAACAGTCCTATGGGAACTCTCCTTGAGCTCTGTCATAATGACTACACCTTCTAAGTGCTAAAGGTTAGAACCGATACGTAGAGCTTCAAGTTGAGTAAAGAGGAGTTTAGAATTTCTAATGGTGAGGGTTCCTTTTCTAGTTTTCTAGAAATAGCCAATAGGAAGTCTTATGGCTAGACCTTAGGCTACTAAAGAGGAAAATTAAACCTCAGCCAAAAGTGAGGTCAACAAATGAACCCCCAGTAGGTCTGGTGTGCTGAGCAAAGCACAACGCGCGTATTGGCGTTGACCGGCGAGATGAACAAAACCAATACAAACTCTTAAGTCGAGAGACATTGGAGTGTGGGATTGTAAGCGATATTTGCTTTCGTTGGGGAACATAGCAGGTGAATGTTTGACCAAGTGAAGAAGTAGAGACTCTCGTTGGGGATTGGAGAGTGGGTTCTGATTTATCAGATTTCAAGAATTTGTAGATGATGGGAGTCAGTGTGTAAGTGCTAACCCCGAGGTGGGAATTGAAATTTAGGTATAAATTTCAGAAGAGGGTCAAAAATTAAGGACCGATCATGAAAAGAGAGGAATCAGAAGTTTGAGACTGATTCCAGGATAATTATTGAAATTTAAGGATCAAGCACAAGAGAGAATGTCAGAAGTTAGGGACCGACCTTAAAGGGTGAATCAGAGGTTAAGGAATGATTCTAAAATGAGAATTGAAAGTTAATTCTCAGAAGAGAGTGTTGGAAGGTAGAGACCGACCTCGAAAGTGTGAATCATAAATTAGGGACTGATCCAAAAGTTAGAATTTAAATGTAATGATCAATCTCAAAAGAGAGCGTCAGAAGGTAAGGACTGACCTCAAATGTGTGAATCATAAATTAGGAACTGATTTGAAATTGAGAATTGAAAGGTAAGGATCAATCTCATAAGAGAGCGTCAGAAGGTAATGACCGACCTCAAAAGTGTGAATCAGAAATTAGGGACTTATTTAAACATGAGAATTGAAAGATAGTGATTAATCTCAAAAGAGAGCGTTAGAAGGTAAGGACTAACCTCAAAAGTGTGAATTAGAAATTAGGGATTGATTCAAAAATGAGAATTGAAAAGTAGAGATCAGTCTCAAAAGAGAGCGTCAAAAGGTAAGGACCTACCTCAAAAGGGTGAATCAGAAATTAGAGACTGATTTGAAAATGAGAATTAAAAGGTAAGGAGCAATCTCAAAAGAGAGCATCGGAAGGTAAGGACCAAAATCAAAAGTAGTGAATCAGACATTGGGGGTCGATTCAAAAATGAGAATTGAAAAGAAATGATTAATCTCAAAAGAGAGCGTCAGAAGGTAGGGACCAACCTCAAAAAGGTGAATCAGAAGTTAAGGACTGATTTGAAAATGAGAATTGAAAGGTTGTGATCAATCTCAAAAGACAGCGTTGGAAGGGAAGGATCGACCTCAAAAGTGTGAAATTAGGGACTGATTCAAAAATGAGAATTAAAAGGTAAGGATCAATCTGAAAAGAGAGCGTCAGAAGGTATGGACCGACCTCGAAAGTGTGAATAAAAAATTAAGGACTGATTCGAAAATAAGAATTGACAGGTAAGGATCAATCTCAAAAGAGAGAAAAGTGTGAATAAAAATTAGGGACGGACTAGAAAATGAGAATTCTACGGAGTTTGTAGTGTTTAATTTAAAGACATGTGTTACATGCAAAGGTTGACATTCTTGAAGAGGATTTGTCAAAATTTGTGAGTTTTTGCTCAGAATGCAAAATTATTTGGGAATGTGAAGAGAATTAGTGTAGACAATGATAGTTTCGTTGCGTAATCAAAAAGTAAGAAACTCCAAAATTGAGAGAATCCACTCAACATATTTATCTTCTTTTATTGTTATTTTTATCACATTTAATTTTTCAAAATATGTTTTAAAAATTTGATTTTATTTGGTTGATTTTTCAAAAGAGAGTTGTTTTGTTGTTTATTTTTTTTTTTAATTTTTTTGTTTAAATTTTATTATCGTGTTTATCCTTTTATTAAAAAATTTTGTGTTTATCCTTTTGTTATTTGTTCGTTGTAATTTTGAACCAATGTGTAATTTGTGGCTTCCATCCATTGCACTAAATGGAATTTACAAAAAGACACATTTCTGAACAAAACTTCATTAATTTGCCCCAACAAATTGTTACAGATCAAATGTAGGCCAGTGTCTCAAAAGGTAGAATATGCAAAATGCATCAAAGTACATCCAAAATATCTCATTCCAAGTACACATCATAGGCTAAGCATCTCTGGTACATATCAATCTGTTGTAATGTAGTAAAGAAGAAAGGGATTCTCCGACTGTCTGTTCCTATTATGATGAGCTCCTAATCAAGATGACATTCTAAGCCACACTTCAGGACAAGAGTTCAACCCTCTCATAGCTCGTAAGGTAGTAGTTCCTCTAGTTCTGGATATGTCTGAAATCCATGTGACATCTTGTTATCATCCATCCGTCGGAAGGTTACGGACACCATGCGGTGTCGCACTCCTGGAATGCAATGCTTGGCAACTTCTGCACCGTTGCCTTTAAGAACAAGCACTGACCCAACTGCTAGGGGAATTTACACAGATCCTCTAAACTCACCAGGCTGATGGCGTCAATTTATTTTCCAAATAAAAAGTTTCTTTTACTCATGAATGAGACCATAAAATAAGGTCTCACTAAGTCATTGTGGTCGATATGTGGAGGAATGCAACCACCCTCATCGTAGATGTTAATAATAAAACTATTTGGAATGCAGGTGCTCATCGTAGACGTTAATAATAAAACTATTTGGAATGCAGGTAGTGGGCATAATACTTCATCTGACCATTCTTTTGATCATCGCTTTATCATTGGTGGTAGTGGAACAACTTGATCGTGTCTGAGGATCCCAGACGGATTCCCCTGTCTATTATTTATGAAGTTATAGCAATAGCCACACTAGATAGTAATCCTATTTTTTTGCTCGCATCCATTTCCTCGGCTCAGAATATGTCCTTTCCATAAGTAAACCCGCTCGACCTCTGTCCCTTAGGTCAAAAATGTAGTTAAGAATACTTTGTTCGTCATTCTCTAAGAAGACTCTGGTATACAGTTCTAATCCCTCCAGTATGTTGATGAATTTTCCCTGTACTTCTTCGTAGAACTCGAAGTCTCTTTTTTTTGCTTTTCTTATTTTATAATCTTCCATCGTACTCGGGGTCGGCAGTTGTTGCGGGTATTCCCTCATTTGAACATCAGTGGGAACCCAAGCTGTGTTGTCTTTGGCTCTAATGGAATTTATGATTCTACATCTGACAGGATGTTTGGCTCTATATCCTGTGGAACATACGGCTCTGCATCCGTTGAGTCATATGGGTCTGCCTCTATCAGGTAATCAGGGGTCTGAGATCCATCATCGGTAGATGCTTATTACTTTAATGTGTTGTAGTGCTATAGGTGTAGTACATTGTAGTCCAGGTACTCCACGAATGCCCCTGTAGCTGAAGCTCATGCAAGTATTTTAACATTGCAGGTAGGGCAACCCGTACATAGAACAACTGAAGCTGGTAGTATCTTTGGCTTTGTCACAAACTTGGGCTCCTCATGCATAGCAGGTTGGCTGGAGGAGGTCTCTTTCATGCCCGGATCATAAATTTGTCCCTTAGGAATATGAGTGAGCAAGTTGTCTGCCTCTTTCTGGCGTCTCTTCTCTTCTCGTAAGAAGGCTCTTTGTTTGCGTCGGCTGGCGTTTCTTCATTGTGTTCTTCGCAGTGGAGCAAACGATATCCTTTCATTATCAGCAGCAACTAGGCCCCCAGTTGACTTAGCTATCATGGATGGTAAACAGATGGGCCCCACCATCAGGTCCTACTGTACCATCATGTTTTTTTCTTTTCAGTGATGCACTGTCTGTGGTGGCCACCCTTAGTATTGAGGACATCTCTCCTTTTTCCCATCAAGTGAAGAAATTCATTAAAGTCCCCTCGTAGTTCATGTCGACTTGGTTAAATTTCACATCAAAATCTATAGTGCCGCATAGCGGTGCCGATTCTTCATTTAGTGTGAGATTCCAGCCATCTTTGAAGGCAAAGATCAGCCTCTAGCCTGACATTTCTCTGCAGACGACAGGAAAAATGTCACTGGGCTAAAACTTAGCGTGAGCAAGAACAAAAAAAAGTATTTATTAAAGGAAAATTTTATTTATTTTGGTGAAGAGATCGTTTATTTATGTGTGAATTTCATTTCAATTAGAGGCATATTAAGTTTCAAAAGAGGAAATTGAAGTGTGTAATTTTCAAAAAATTTATTATGTTGAGGTTAATTTTGTTACAAAAATTTGGACACATTTGGCCACATAGATAACCCCAAAGCAATCAACATTTTAAAATTTCAAATCATACTAAAATTTAAAATCAAACAAAGGCAAGCAATGTCAGGTTGCATAGTATGTCTTCAGGTATCATCCGTTGATTGGTATCATGAGTCTTTCACCCCGGAAGTCTACTAACTGGTAGGCTCCTCCTGCATAAACCTTTTCAACGACAAATGGTCCCTCCCAAGTTGGCTCAAAATTTTCACCTATCTTGTGGTGTGCAAGAATATGTGCAAGAATTGTGCAAGAATAGGCCTTTTGAGCACGAGAACAAGGTCATCAACTTTAAATGTCCTTGAGCGGACCAATTTATTATGAGCTTGTACCATTTTTGCCTAGTAAAGTTTCAGATGTTGTTGTGCTTCAAGTCATTTTCCTTTCAAACACTCTAGTTCCTCCAGCCTGACCTTTGCACTTTCTTCTATTGTAAGTTGGTTGGCGATTGTGACTCTGAGAGACGGCTTCTGAAGCTCTAACAGTAGCACAACCTCAGACCCGTACACGAGCATGTATGGTGTACACTGAGTGGGAGTCCTGAACCTCATCCGGTAGGCCAGCAAAGCTTCTAATTATTTTTTGTGCTATTCCCTTTTATTTTCATTAAAATTTGTACCAATGCTTTGTTGAAGGCTTCAGCCAATCCATTTGCTCTGGATAGTAAATTGTAGAGTATCTCCAATAAATCTGATGTTTTTTGACAAAATTGTTGATTTTGGTTCTTTTAAAGGCTATCCCATTGTTGAAAATTGTTCTTCGAGGTACTCCGAAATGGTTGATGATTTGGATTTTGAACAATTGAAGAACGTGTTGTGTCGTAACCTCTAGTAACAACACTATCTCTGCCCATTTTACTGCCTCTGCCCTTTTGGAGAAGTAATCCATAGAAGCAAGTATATAACTGTGTCCTTTGGAGGATGGAGGGTCTATCAGACTTATTATGTTCGTGACCCAACACTCGAATGGACACGAATCAACGGTTGGGTGTAGCACATTTGTAGGTTGTGTAAGACCACCCCATGCAGTTGACACTGATGACTTTTTTTGGCTGCATCCATGTAGTCGGACATCGTTGTTGGCCAATAATATCCGAGTCTCTTGATCTTCATTTTCATTTTTGGTCCTGATTGGTGAACGCCACACAATCTGGTATGTAATTCTTTGACAATATTTCGAGCTTCGGTTTTGCTTATGCAAGATAGCCACATCTGGTCGAATAGAGGACATCACCAACCAAGGCGTATGTCATAGCCCTTTTTGTAATATGATGTGCTTCAGACTTGTCTTTTGGTAGTTTTCCAGTATGCAAATATTCTATTAATGGCTTGCGCCAATCTTTGTTAATATCTGCAACTACAATCATTGCTTCTTCTTTTCTGATCTTGTGTAGATTATTGAGGTCAATTTGAGACAAAACTTGTCTTCCTTGTACTAAGATTTCAATGGACTTCTCAGAGGGACACGCCAGTTCTTTAACGAGTTTTGCTAGAGAGTCGGCATAGGCATTACTCCCCTAAGAATCAGGTAGAAAGTCACGTAGGAGATTTGCTCCAGTAGCTTCATCGCTTATCGATGGTATTCTGTTAGTCTTTATTTTAAAATTTTGTATTGTCCGACAACTTGCTAGATGACAAGTTGAGAGTCACCGTAGATGGCAACGTTTGTTATATCCATTGAGATTGCCAACTCCAATATGGCGATTAAAGCTTCATATTCTGCTTCATTGTTAGTTCACGACTCTGTCAGGTGAAATGAGAACCTCAACATACCCTTATCTGGCGTGATAAAGATCAAACCAATTCCTGCTAGGCCTGGTATGACTATGCCTGATCATTTGTCTTTTCTAGCTGATGAAGTACTGTCAAAGTACATCATCCAGCGTTGTGCACTAGAGAATTCCATTTGTAACACTTGCTCATCTAGTAGTTCGTCGTTGAGAGGGGACCCAGCTGGCAGTGGTTGTGCAGCAAGAAAGTCTGCTAGAATCTGTCCCTTGATAGCACTGAGGGGAACAAAAGTTTTATCAAATTGTAATAAGATCATCGACCATCTTGCTCGACCATCTTGCTCATCTTGCTAGACGTCCGATGAGTGTTGATTGGATCATCAAATATTTAAATAGTTTACTTTTGAAATTAGGGTAATCTTATGAGAGAGCATGTAATGTCTAAGCTTTTGGGCGGTGAAAATTAACGTCAGATAATGCTTCTCAATAGTAATGCTTCTCAAATGCTTCTCAATAACTGGATACCTTATTTCCATCGGTATTAGACGATGACTCAAGCAGTAGAGTGTATTTTCTTTACCCACGTCATTGACTTGGGCTAAGAGGACTCTAAGAGAGCCATCTAGGGTTACGATATAAAGTATCAAAGGTTTCCCTAGGATAGGGGCTGCCAAAACAAAAGATGTCTTTAAATACTATTTAACATCCTCGAAGGCCTGCTGGCATTTCTCTTCCTAAAAGAATTTGGTATCCTTTTTAATTAATGTCGAGAAGGGCTAACACCTACCTAAGAGATTAGTAATAAAACATCTAAGATATGCCAACTTCCCCTGGAAGGAACGGTTATTTTAAGGTATTAGGAGGAGGCATTTCTAAGACAGCTTTAATCTTATCTTGGTTGATCTCGATTCCCTGATGACGGACAATGAATTTTAGAAACTTCGCAGAGGTAACACTAAAGGTGCACTTTAAGTGATTCATTTTAAGGTCATATCATTGTAACCGTTTGAACCAGATCCTCAAATCGTACAAATGGTCTATTTTTTACTTGCTTTTGATGACCAAATCATCCACGTAGCCTTCCACTTGATTATGCATGAGGTCATCACGAATCTTCGTCATTGCTCGTTGATATGTTGCTCCGGCGTTCTTTAACCCAAACAGCATCACTGTTTAGTAGAAAATCCTGATCGGTGTCCTGAAGGCTGTAAGTGATGCATCCTTGGGAGCCATCTTGATTTGGTTGTATCCCGACGATCCATCCATCAAAGAGAAGATTTCATGTGTAGAAGCGATATCCACCATCATTTTTGGCATTCGTAGTGGAAACTCCTCTTTCGGCCATGCTTTGTTTAAATCCCTAAAATCTACATATACACGGATTTGCCCATTTTTCTTCTTGCTAGGTACAATATTAGCCAACCACGTGGGTTATCTCTCTTCTTGCATAAAGTTATCGTCTATTAATTTCCTTACTTCGGCGATGACTTGTTGCTCTATTTCGAGGCACATTCTTCTTGGAGCTTGATTTATTGGGATTATATTCTTGTCCACCCCGATTTTATGAACTACAACTTCTGCTGACAGTCCAGGCATTTCATCATAACTCCATGCAAAGCAATCTTTGAATTTTGTTAACAATTTGATCAACCGTAGAGATTCTTCATCGTTGAGTAGAGAACTTATAAATGCAGGTTGTGGTTGTTCTTTAGTCCTGAGGTTACTTTTGTTCAATTCATCAACCGTTGATTTAATTTTCTTCTCAAATTCTAGTGGAGCATCTTCTATCAGTTGATCAGTAGAGTCATCTTCTATATCAAGGCAATCTTCTCTTGATTCACTAGTAACAACCATAAAAAATTATGAAGCATCGACTGGTCTGACTGTACCAAATCTGAGTCCCTTCCTTAAGTTGGGAATTCGACTTTTAACACTCCATAATTTTTCAAAAAGTTTTAATTTATTATTTGGTATTTATTTTAGCAAATGTCCTTATTGAATTAACTTTTGTACATAAGGCAAAAAGTAACCAAAAGGCAATTCCATTAAGTCATTAGAATTATCATCCAAATTTACATGATTTTCAAAATTAGTAGAGGTCAAAGCATGGTAGAATTTGATCGGATTTGAACCAACATTACGGACTTCCGTGACCTCTAAACTCTCGACCTTTTGAGGGAGGATCAGAGCAAGGGTCATAGTATTCACATAGTGGTTTATGCGATTGTACATCGTCTCATATTCTCTTTTTTCTGCATCTTCTATGGATGTCTTGTACTACGGGTTCTTCCATTTTTTCATCATCTTTGTCATCATTATTTCATCTTCAAAGCTATCATCATCACCGATGTTGATGGTTGGCCTAGTCCATTCAATGATTAAGTTGGTTCTTGCTCGTCTACATCCCCGACCTCGACCTCGGGTGCATGAACTAAAAGAACCCCCCCACCAACCTATTGTAAGAGAGTAGTGGAAGATTGCTGAAGCGGAGTTGAATGGACCTTCCATTATACTTCTTTTGGATCTTTACTTTTGTTTGTTGCAATTTTGCGAGAGAAGACAGATTTCTTTGAAGGCACGTAGTAGACAGAATCTTCATGAATGTCAACTTCATGAACTGAAAATGGTTGTAGATCTCCTTTGATGTAATGTTCTTATCCTTCTTTGTAGATCCTTCTTTGTAGTACTTAGTACTTGATGCACTGGTGTAGAGACGATGGAAACATGTTTTTCTCATGAATCCATGGTTGACCTAGTAGAGCGTTGAAATAGGTCTCGACGTCAATGATATGAAATTTTGCGGTTTTTGCTAGTTCTCCAAACTTCATAAACAATGTAATCGATTCAGGGGCTTTTTCTCCCTTTTGGTTGAATCCTCTTAAAATCATTTTATCGGCCGTAAGCTCTTGAGCTTCAAAGTTCAAATAGGGCAATGTTCGTAGACTCATCAAGTTGAGTGATCCTTCAAGATCTACCAAAACTCTGAACAACACAAATCTGCTTATGTTGACCGGGATGTAGAGTGGCCGGTGGTATCGAGCAGCAAATCTTCATTGGTGAAGGTCACCCCAGGCTGTTCTTTCAATGAGCAAACTTCATCTGAGAATATGCTGGCCAACTGAACTTAGCAAATCACTGGGTCGAGCAATGTTGTAACCAGAGACTCTCTCATCTCCTTTTATAGGATCGGAGTGTCATAGATGCTTAATTGGGCCGACAACGTCCTAAGATGAGCTAGCACATTTTAATGCACTTTGTATGGTCCTCCAATTTTCACTTGGTTATGTGTTTCTTCCACTGGTGGAGGTGGAGGTAATTCTTCTTGAGTTACTATTTATTTTCCTTTATCCATTAGAGCTATTCTCGGGGGTAACACTTTCCCGCTTCTCAGGTTTATTTTTGTACTTTCATCTTCTTGAGGTACCTTTATTGATTTTTCTGGTGTCTCTTCTTTGCCAGAAAGATCTTTTGATGGCAAGTGGTGTACCGTGGTGCTCGAGGGTTGGCTCCTTACTTCTGGTGCTGTCGTGGCCGTCGTCATTGATGTCTTCTTCGGTATTGTTAGCGAGTTTGTCAGACTCAAGTACGATTTGAGGATCATTTTAGGAATCAAGATTGAAGTTAGATTGGTCATAACCGATTACATTATCACTAGAAACAGTTAAAATGTAGCCAAAATTATGATCTTTATATTCATAAGACCACGAAGGGGAAAGAAGATAATCATATAAAGTTTAGGGTTTGAAAATTTTCTTCTCCAAATATGAGACAACCAATCTAGCAGAGGTAGCCCCTATCCTACCCTCTATGCTATCAATTTTTACGATGGCATTCTTCTTTTTCTTAATCTTTGATAATGATGGATCTTGTGGTATAATCTTCATCTCGGGTTTGGGAGGCTGAAGATTCTGAACGGAGGCTTGTTTTGACGCATTCTGGATTTGATTCAATATTATTCAATATTTTCTGGGATAATTTTCTCCAAACCGTACTCCATCCATCTTTTCCAGTGTATGTTTTTTGTTTCGATGAATTCTGGATTTAATTTACGACCCTCTTGAGTTTGTCCCATGTCGTACTCCATCCATCTTCTCCAGCATATGGATCAATAAGTGGGATTGGCTCGATCGAAATCATATTTATAGAACCTTTTTCAGGTTCTTTTAAATATTCTTTCGAGATTGTTATAGTCCCTTCTTTAAGATTATTTTCAAGCCAATCTTTAAAGATGAAGCATTCTTCTATAGTGTGTCCCAGCAATCGGTGATACAGGAAATATTTTGGTTGATCTTTAATGTCAACTTCCTCGCGAAAGTGGATATGTTTATGATAATTCTAACTCGTCCTAGTGAGGATCTTCCTAGATAGGTATTTCCTCAGGATTTTGGGCTTTAGTGGCCCTTCGAACCTTCCTGCTACGATTTCTCCTCTGAGTTTGGGTTAGCGGTGCAGCCTTTGAACTTAATCTGATTTCAAATACTGATGGCGGGATGGTTAATCCCTTAGTTGGATCTTCAATGATCATTACTTCTTTCCCCTTAGCAGCAGCAGGGACAATAGGCTTGGTAGGTGCCACGACGGCAGTAGTCTTGGCTTTCTTATAGGAAGAGATGTCCTAAAGACAGTTCAGGTTGAGTTTAGCAAACGACTCCTAAACTTCTGGAGCGGTGACTTTCATCATGATGAACGGAGCCTTCCCGACAATAACCTTGAGGTCTTCAAATCCAGCTCCAAACATAATGGTGGGAGCAACGTTTTTGGCTTCATGGCTTGTCGGCAAGTTGCACGAAAAGGTCAGCATTGGGTAAGCCATTGCAACAGCTTTAAAACAGAAAGTTCTAGGGTTAGCTACATGGCCAAAACCTTGAAATCTTTAGTGCAAGCACTAAAAATTAATAGAGGTTGGTTTGTAGACCGGGTAAATTTTAGTTTGCGGGGATTTTAAAATTTTTAGTAAAAAGGTAATTTGAAAGTAGAAGAATTTAATTAATTTTGAAGCACGCACAACACAACACAATTTGATTTAATTTGCAAAATAGCAAATTAAATTTGGAAGGGAGGTGTGAAGTGTTTAAGACCCAGTGCGGGACCCATTTAACATCACACCCCACATGAAGATTTAAAGAGTCCTTAATGGCCTCCTGAACCCCTCTATTCAATGGTGATTCAACAGACAATCCTGAAGTCCAAAGAGTTGGTCGTACTTTCCCAAGATAGAAAAGGGTAAAGTATGTCAATGGAAGAAGGGTAATTTGGCCCAGGAGGGACATGGACACATTACTGATCTATGAAGATAGTGCTTTCTTAAGATAGTGCTTTTCTCTAGCGGATAGGATAACTATCCCGCCCAGGAGGGACGGGATAGTGCTTTCTTAATTTAAACGACACTATTTTGATTTGGGGAGTGGCCCGCAAGAAGCTGTTAGTCATTGGAATCGAAATCCCGTCTTTCGCTTCGGAAGGACATTTTAAGATTTAAGTTTAGAGAAATATGAAATCAAAATGGCCCCAGATTTTTCATAGTTTAAATGAAAGAGCGTTGTACCTCAAACTTTGTATCTATCCAGAAGGGTGGGGCTCGATCATGAGGGTGGGGCTCGATCAAATAAACTAAGAAATGTATGACGTCTGTTTGGTCTGTTAAACCGTTTTATTTTCTGACAATTTTCCCTATTCAATATGAAAAATTAATTAGGGTTTAAGCTGGGTTCGGAAAAGTTTCCTATAAGGGTAAGCCCCTATAGTTAATTACATCTTAAATGACCAAAGTCAACTAAGAAGACTTTCAATAAAAATTAGGAAATATTATTATCAAGGATTTAAAAAGGATAGGATTGTTCAACGAGATCAGACAGAGAGGTATGAAGTGTGATTTTCTCAAGTTTGGAACATTTTGTTTTTGGAATTAAAAGGAGAAAGAACTAGGGGATGTCATGGATCCAGAGGAGAATTTAAGTGACTTCCCAAGCTATCCTATTGTTTGGCTTCAGGAATTAAAAGGAGAAAGAACTAGGGGATGTCATGGATCCAGAGGAGAATTTAAGTGACTTCCCAAGCTATCCTATTGTTTGGCTTCAGTTTTGTGGAGAAATATTTATGCGTTTTATCCTGCCAATTTTATTTATTTAGGACTTACATTCATGTGAAACAATCACACAAATGGCCTGAAAGATGTGAGGGTTTAGGGTGAGGGTTTAGGTCGCGGTTTAGGTCACGACGAACGACAACATCAGAATCTTAAGCGATTTAGGGCTTATATTATACAGTAGAGTTGTATGAAGTCCTAAAGATGAGGTAAGGATTTATGTTACATAAGCAGAAAATCTCAAAATCCTACGGTTTGGTTGTTTAATTCTAAGGAAGGAATTGGTTTAGCTAGGGAAGACGGGTTCTGCTGCTAAAGATGGCCATGCTGTCCACCATGCTAGCTTCAAGCTCCTTGTAGTTACGAGTTTAGGTTTTCTAGGATGTCCAGTCATGATGTCAAATCAGATGGCTTTATGATTGTACTTCTTTAAATATTATGGGGCATGTTAAAGTTGATTAGAGCGACATCGGTTAGGATCCTACGATTTCATTGTTTCGATACCACTATTTTCTATTGGATTCACTTAGTCCAAACAAATTTACTATACTTAATGTAATTTGTTCCATAATTTCATTTAGACTGTGGTAAGTCTCGTTAGTAACCATAGGTTACCTCCTCCGCGGGATTCCCGATCATCTTATAGAGACGTCTTAATTTAGTTGTAGTTGTGATTTTGTGTGATTTTTTTGATTAAATTTTGAGTTTTTTTATTTTTTGATTAAATTTTGAGTTTTTGATTAAATTTTGAGTTTTTTTATATTTTAAATGTTGTGGCGATGAAATTTAGCTTGGTTGATTTTCGTTTTTGTTTTGGTTTTATGGCTATCCTGATAGTTTTAGTTTTCATACAGGGTGACATCGTTTTTTAACATGCAAATTTGTGTTAATATCTAAAGTACAATATGAAATAACAAGAAAGATGGCGTTGTAAACTGTAAAAGTTTACCTGGCGAGTCTTCTAATTCCACCATCTAAAACTCAAAATACATGTCAGGGCATTTTATATGAAGCGGGAAAGTAATGTTTTGGCGGCCAACCTAACCGTAGGTCATATCTTGGTGGGTCACTATTATTTTGATTATGGATGATTTTTGTTAAGCAAAACATACTAATTTTAGTAGACCTCCGAGGTATCCGATAGGTCTAGAAGAAGAAGCCAGTTCTGGCAAAAGAAGAAGGTCCATGCTTCCCTCTCTCCACCTGGTGAAAAGCCTCAAGCTCATTTAAACTTATTATGTTGCTTAATAAATCAATCCTAAAAATACTTTAATGCTCAGTGAACATTGATGTTTGAACTAACCCTAAAAGTAGGGTAATTATCATTTGTGATTTAATTTGTAAATTATGTGGGTGAAAACTCTTAAAGAGGCAAGTTAGCACTATCAAAGACATTTAGCCAATTTTTTAATTTGGGTTTGTAGTGTTCCAAAGGTGTTTAATTTTAGCTATGTTTACTTTTCTAATCCACATTTAATCATATTTGATTAGCCTAGGTCACTACTAAGCCCTTAAGGTTTTGGTGGATGTCTTAGTGTTTTTTTGAAAGAGATTAAAATTTTAAGTGATGAAGATTCATTTTTTAACACTTTTGAAAATAATTTGAACCTTAAATAGGGGTATTAAATTAGTGAGTTATTAACACCCAAAACTATACCCCTAAGTCTAGGATCATTTGGTTAACTAGATTTCCAAATTTTAAAATTTTAAGGAAGTTACAAATTCATCCATTAATTAACAAAAGTTAGATTGGTTTCTACCAAATAATCCCCTTGTTATTCAACCATCTAAATAAGTTAGTTAAAACCAGAGGTTATCATTTTCCCTCTTCGAATTATGCCTAAATGTTTAATTAAGGCTAAATTTCAAAAATTACACTTTTGTCCCTCAGGCTCTATCACTTCATAATTTGTCCAATTTAATCCAAATGACCTTGAAATTTTTATCTTACCTTACTCATGGGTCAATTAAGACATCAGAGGAGAAAAATATGATTTTTCAAAATTTTATTTGATTTACATAATTATTTTTATGCAAAAATAGAATTTTTCAAAGAAATTTTCATAACTTGACCAAGACAAAGCCTAATCCCTTGAAATAAGACAAAGCCTAATCTGACCAAGACAAAGCCTAATCCCTTGAAATTTTTACTGAGGTAGACTTATATCAGAGAACCATTTGGACAAAATTTCATGATTTATTAAATTTTTTGTGATTTATTAGAATTATTTTAAATTCTGGAGCATTTATTAATTATAAATTATTTTACGTGTGGAAAATTAAGTTTTATATTTTTGAAAAATCTCCCCGAGTTCAGTGAACCTAGAGAAGCGAATTTTACATTTTTTTTTATTTTTATTTGGTTTATTGGAATTATTTTGGTGAAAATCCATTTTTAGCTTTTAAAAAATTATTTTAGGCTTTAAATTTCAATATCTTCACTTTGAAAAAGAAGAAAAATATTCCAATTGTTTCTAAGTGCTTAGGAAACAATTTTTAACATTTTCATGAATTTTAGTATTTTTGTGATTTTTATCATTTTTATTTATCTAAAATATTTAATAATAGGCTAAAAAAATGATGTTTTTATTTTAAACACCATTTTATTTTTAGAAAATCCCTCTGATCATAGAGAACTCCAAAAACTCATTTTTATAATTTCTTAAGTTATATTTTCATTATTAAAAATTATTTTAGTGTCAAAATTTTTATGGGGGGTTCTTTGAACTTTGAAACTTAGTGGCGATTAAAAATCAAGTCATTTAGATGTTTGTGTTACAAAAAATTAGTTTTATTTATGTTTTAGGGTTGGTGGAAATTAGGTGAATTCCGAATGACTTAACCCACAAAATATTTTCCAAAGGGTTCTCTGGTCATAGCAACCTTCCAAAATTTTCGTCCAAAATTTTTTTAGAATTTTTTAAGTAACATGCTAATTACTATCATTAATTTATGCAAATAATAGACATAAATTTGAAAAATATGGATCTCTATTTATATATCTCCTCTGACTTTGGAAAAATCAGGGAATGTTCCCTAAGATAGAGGCAACAACATACTAAAATATCAAGTCATGGCGAAATGTCTACATGCGTGGAGAATCATAAGAGTCAAGATAGTATTTAATTAATTAAAGATAAAACATGCATCAATTAAACTTCAAACCATTTCCTCATTGTTCTCCTCTGTTCATTGAGCGCTAGAGTATTTATAATTTATTTTTTCTACATCAAGATATGAATTTTTAAAGTTAAGGAGCAATTTTTGAATTATTTAAATCCCTAATTATCTATTTAAACGTGATGTGTCATGTAAACCTACGACAGCTCCGAAGCTCCACGCGGCGCGCTCCTATTTGATGTTGTCATCCACCTGAGCAGTGACTTTGTTGATGAGATAAACGCACGATCAGATGGATCTCTGTCATCGTTTCCATTGGCCTAGCCCGAGAACTGTCCATCATGGTTTGATATCTCCCTCATTTCTCAACAAATTTGAATGAAATTCTTTTTAAAATGCTCATCTAGACTAGAGGAACATATTGATATGATTAAAATTCCATGAAGCTAATCCTAAGAAAATGGAGAATTGAAATAGGCTAGAGAAGAGAGGGAGTTCAATACCTTTACTCTAAGAAGGGAAGCTTCAACCAGAGGTGCTCAACACATTCGTTGGGGTCCAAAAAGGCTAGGGATGGAGCCTCTTGTTGTGGAGAAAGATCTAGGTATGAATTCGACCAAGCTCGATTTCAGGTGTTGGCCTTGAGCTATGTTAGGCTCACTGTGAAAGGGTAATTTGATGGGGCTTCTCCTTCTTTCACTGTGGTGAAGGTTTGGATAAGTTTAATTTGAGTTTGTTAGACTGTGGAGGTGTATTGAGCTTTGTCCTGGTTTTAAGTAGAAGTTTAAGCTCAAAATTGAGCTTCCACAGTAGGAATCAGTGGGGGAAGTGGTTGGATTGAGCTGAGGAGGTCTCAAAGAGTCTCTGTGAGCAATTTAGAGGGCTCTCCTTGAGAAAATTTCAACTCTCCCTCCATGGTCGTTGAGGGGAGCTTTTATAAAAATGTCATGGCCAATTTGGGGGTGAAAAGTGATGCTTAGGCGGAGGGCAGAGAGTATCTATCATTTGATTTGGATGAGGTGGCCTCCAGGTTTGAAATGGATTTTATTTGGAGGAGGTGGCTCCAATTTGGGGTTTTCCAACCACTAGTCCGGCCAGTCAGTCTAGGGGGGTGGCTAGGTGGTCAGGTGAGTCAGGGGAATATGTCACAACAATTAAATGAGTTGAGGTTTAAGTTGAGCAAAAATATCCAAGGCTTAAGCAAATATGGAATCAAAATCTCTTGATTTATGGGACCTTTGGTCCATGGCTTAGCTTAGGTGGTATTAGTCCATGGCTTAGCTGGTCCATGGCTTAGCTTAGGTGGTATTAAGGTTTTAGCTTGGTCACTAGGGTCCAACTAATGGCTGTGGAGTCATTAATTTTGCGACTTTGCGGTGGTTAGGCTAATTTTTTGTGCATGGGTCCAATGTGAGTTCAAATGACAAAAACTTGGGTTTGGCCTATGCTAGCCAAGTCAATTGACCCAATTGATTGATGCAATTGATGTAGATGATTTTAATGAACATTTTTGGTGAAGGGTTGAAGTGATTTTGAGTTCAATTGGAGGGTCAATTTGAAGGATTTTTGAAATTTGGTCAATTTGGGCATGTTGGGCTAGACTTGGGTCTAGATTGGGCTAGCCTTGGGCTAAGTCCAAATTAATTATTGATAATGGTAAAAAAAAATGCCATGAAGAGTGTACAACATGAATTGGGTGGCAATTTTGGGGTTAACACATTCAATTTGGGGAAATTTGGAGGCATAGCCAATGTGGGGAAAAATGGATTGAAGTACTCATGGATGACTTTTCAGTGTTTGGAACTTCATTTGACTCATGTTTAGAACATTTATACAAAGTTCTTAAGTACTGTGAAGAAATAAATTTACTCATTAACTAGGAAAAATGCCAATTTATGGTAGCAGGAGGAATTGTATTAGGATATCAAATACCAGAAAATGGTATGGTAGTAGATCCTACTAAAATTCAAGTGATCGCTAATTTACCTTATCCAACAAATGTAAGAGAAATTAAGAGTTTTTTTAGGACATGCTAGATTCTACAAGCGATATATTAAAGACTTTTCAAAGATTGCTAAGCCTTTATGCCATTTACTGGAGAAAGATGCAAATTTTAATTTTGATGAGGAATGCCTAAAGCTTTTAAGTTATTAAAAGAAAAACCAATCACTTCACTAATTATAGTTTCACCAAATTGGGAAAACCCTTTTGAATTGATGTGTGATACTAGTGATTATGCTATAAGAACTGTTTTAGGACAAAGACAAAGATATGATTAAATTTTTAAAGTTATTTACTATGCTAATAAAACTCTTAATGAAACTCAAATTAATTATACAACAATTGAAAAAGAGTTATTAGCAATAGTATATGCCTTTGATAAATTTAGATCATATTTACATGGAACTCATTGTGTAGTGCATACAGATTATTCTGCTATTAAGTATTTAATGAAGAAAAAGGATGCTAAACCTAAACATATAAGATGGATTCTTCTTTTACAAGAATTTGATTTTGTAATACTAGATTGGAAGGGGATTGAAAATCAAATTGCTGATAATTTGTCCAAGCTTGAATTAAGAAAACCACTCACTTTTGAAAATGAAAATAATTAACATTTTCCAGATGAAAAATTATTCACTATTTATGAGTGGTGTTTTCTGTGGTATGCTGACATCGTGAACTTTATTGTTAGTGATATTATACTCTATAGAATGACATACCAACACAAGCGGAAATTTATTTTTGAAGCCAAGACTTATTTTTGGGATGACCCATTTTTATATAAATAAGGAAAGTGTCATATTATTTGAAGTTTTGTAACATTAGAAGAAACTTATGAGATTACCCAAAAATGTCATAATTCTGATTTTGGGGGACATTTCAGTGTTGATAAAATAACATACAAAATTCTACAATCTGGATTTTATTGGCCAACAATTTTTAGAGATGTTAATGCTTATATCAAAACTTGTGATAGAAGTCAAAGAGTAGGCAATATTTCTAGAAGAAATGAGATGGCCCTCAATTATATGCTAGGAGTTGAAATATTTTAAGTTTGGGGATTAGATTTCATGAGACAATTTATACCATCTTTCAGAATTTTATATATTTTGTTAGCAGTGAACTATGTATCCAAATGGATAGAAGTTGTTGCTTTACCTCGATGTGATGCTCAAAGTGTTGCAAAATTTTTGAAAACGAATATATTTTGTAAATTTGGAATGCCAAGAGTTATCATTACAGATGGGGGGTCATTTTAAAAATTTCATAATGGAGAAATTATTAAAGAAATATCATATACATCATATGATTGCTACTGCTTATCATCCTCAGATAAGTGGTTTGGCTACATTATCCAATTGGGAAATTAAAAGAATTATGGAAAATCTGTGAATCCAACAAAAATGGATTGGTCAGTCAAACATGACTATGCTTTGTGGGCTTATAAGACTACATACAAAACTCCTATAGGAATGTCGCCATATAGGCTAATATTTAGAAAAGCTTGTCACTTACGAGTTGAACTTGAGCATAAGGCATATTGGGTGATTAAAAAGTTCAATTATAATTTGAAAGATGCTGGTGAGAAAAGATTGTTACAATTAAATGAGCTTAAAGAGATAAGGAATGAGTCTTATGAAAGTGCCAAAATTTATAAAGAAAAGATGAAGATGTGGCATGATCAAATGATTTTTATTAAAAATTTTCTGCCAGGGAAACAGGTTTTGTTATATAATTCAAGGTTACGATTATTTCTAGGCAAACTTAAGTCCAGGTAGATGGGCTCATTTATTGTGATTAATGTTTATCCTTAAAGAGCTGTGGATATTAAAGATCCTAAGTCAGAGAAAATATTTAAAGTTAATGGGCATAGACTAAAGCCTTATTTTATAGGGGATCAACATATATTTAATGATGGAATGATGTTGGGTCAACTAGTGTAAGCACTGGTTACGTCTGGCTGATAACGTAAAACCAAGCGCTTTGTGGGAGGCAACCCAAAGTTATCAGTGTTTTTTTATTTTGATTGTTGTTTTATGTGTGATTAAGAAAATTTGGGTAGTATTTTTGAGACTATTATGTGTTAGTATTGATTTTAAGAATTTATTTAGTGATCTAGACATGTTAAACTAAGAATTTGGAAGTTAAGTTGACTAGTACAAAAATGTGCACTGGCGCTTAAGCGCCAAATCCGACGCTTACGCATGGAAGTTTAAAAACATGTACAAAATTAATATTTAAGAAGGGAAAACTGCCAAGAAGTTTGCAAAAACATGCCAAGGCAGTTTTTAAATGTGTTTTGGAGTTATTGGAAGGATTTAGGCCTATAAATAGAAGGGTTTAGTGAAAGAATTTCACCCTAGATCGTCATTAAGTGTTATGAGTTGTTTTAGCCTCGAATTGAAAAAATTATTAAAGAGAACTTTTAGATAAAGGAGAGCTACAGGATGTTGAAAATCGTCATTAAGTGTTATGAGACCATTTAGGGGTTGTTTACTTTGGCAAATAGTATATTTTACTGCAGTTTGAAATTTTTGAAAATCGTGCACTGGCGGCTAAGCGCCACATCTCGCCCTTAAGTGTGAACAAACCCGAGAGGCAGGCACCTGAGCGCCGCTTACCCGCGTTTACGCGCCGGTTCACAAAAACCGGTTTGCGAACGGTTAAAAGTGATAATTTGAGCCCAAAATCTCCATTTTTATCCTCTCGACACCTTCAACCTCTCAAAAATGCAATTTTGGAGAGCTAGGACACACCATTAAGTGGAGATTTCTTGGTGGAATCAAAAAAAATTTGCTAGATTTTGATTTCTTAAGGTAAGAGCTTTACTTCTATGCAAAAAATTTAGATTTTCACCATGTATTTTGAGTACATTTGGAAGAATTCAAAAATTCACTATTCATGGTGAATAATGAGGAAAAATCTATGGAAATTGCATAGGAATTGTAGTTTAAGCTTTTGGAATTTTAGTTTAGTGGTTTAGACTTGATTTTTAAAGTTATTGTTGGAATTTATCAAATTGGTATAGTGACACCAAGAATGAAGAGGAACAAAGGCAAAGCCCCTTTCGATTCGAGTACATTTGTTAGTTCAAAAGCTCAAGATCGGTAATAGTGATACGTTGCAATCATGCAAACTTATTCAGAAGTGATGTTTTAGAAATCCTGGTGAAGACGTGGAAGATTAAATTGTTCGTCGACAGTCGGAACAATTCTATTGTTTCTATGTTGTGGCAGTTATATCTGTCGTGAGGGAGTTCTATACAAATCTCCCTAAAGCTGAAGACAATCGAGTTATGGTTCGAGGAAAGTTGGTACATTTTTCGCCAGCGGTAATCAACTTATTTTACCATTTACCACTGGATACATTATTTTTTTATTTTTTTATGCAAATGGATACATTATTTTTTTATGCAAATTATAGCCCTACTGAAGTGGAGTTAGAGGAGATTATCTCTTACTTAACTATTGGGTGAGGACTTTGGAAGATCACTAATGAGGGGAGAGTAAACTTCCCAACTTCAAAGTTATGTAAACCTTCAATAAGCTAACACTATTTCATTTTTGCTCGTCTGCTTCCGACCAATCATCTAAGTGAAGTGACCAGAGAAAGAACGACGTTGAACTATTTTATTCAAGAGGGAAAGCTCGTCAACATTGGAGCTTTGATCTATCAAACTATCATCAGTTCTGCTTAGCTGTTACAACTGTACTACTACAGGTCTGGGATTTGCTTCCTTGATCTTTTCTTTGTGTGAGCAAGCTGGAGTTAAATATGAAAGCTAGGAGGAAGTGTTTTTACCTCTAAAGCCTATCACTAACATGAATGTGAAGACTTATTCTGAGCATTCAATTTTTGGCTGGAGAGGAAGATTTTCTCAGAGCTATGGAATAGAAAGGTCTGCTGCTTCTACCTCTGTTGCTTCTACATCTAGACCATCTACCTCACGTGCTTCTACATCTTGAGGTGAGTCTACTGAGACCTAAGATCAATTATTGCAGAGGATGATGGATAATATTTGTTTTACCGTTCATAGGATACAAAATTTAGAATGATTTGCAGAGCATATTGATAGGTATAATAGGAGAAAAAGTGAGTATGAAGAGAAATTTCACTCATTTATAGTATGAAGAGAAATTTCACTCATGAGAAATTTCACTCATTTATAGACAACCTCATTAGGGGTAAATAAAGATTGCAATTTCCTCCATATCCTAGATACCCTCATTATGAGCCTACAGAAGTTTGGGATAGCGGTGATTCAGAGAATGAAGAGTAGAGTTGAGAGATTTATTTTATGATTGTAATAAGATATGAACTATGTGGTCTGGGCTCACTATATTTGCATCTTTGTGTTGGTTTG
>NW_018164893.1:198127-198680 GCF_001263595.1 Phalaenopsis equestris
TTTGGACTTGAGACATGTATGTTTGTGTAGACATTGTGATGTGTGAGAGTGTGAGACTTTTATTTTTAATTATATTGGAATGTTAGGGTTAGTTAGTAGTTTGTTTTAAAATTCTAGAGTAGTAATTGTTATGAGTTTTGTGATATAGTTAGTTTAGAAATTAATTCTATATCTGTTGTAAAGTTGAAAATCTAGCTAACTTAGATCTTAAATTTAAATTTTTGAAATTGCTACCCTGTATTTTTCTTTTATCATACCCTGTATGCTACCCTGTATTTTTCTTTTATCATGTTAGTGTGTTTGTTTTTATGCTCAGAAAGTGAAATCAAGTTAGTGTGTTAGTTTACTTTGATGTTTATACCCACTGCTTAGAAGTCTATTGAATCTCTACATGTTAAATTGAAATGAAAATACAGAAAATTTGATCAAAAATTAATTGTACTCATGTTTTTATTTTTATACTTGTATTTTTCGGGTTTAAAAATTCCTGTTATTATGTTATTTTAAATTTTCATTTCTGCTTATATATATCTGATGCTAAACTGTTTAATCT
>NW_018164893.1:198711-215142 GCF_001263595.1 Phalaenopsis equestris
AATATTTTAAAAACTGAAATTTTATTTGTTCTCAAATGTGCTACAAGTAAATTTGATTTGAAAAGAAAAACATGATTTTGTATATGAGGTTATATTAGAGAAGTAACATTTTATTTTAGAAATGAGTAAAAAAAATTGGTTACTATTTTTAGTAATGAAGAAAAACTTTAAGTTAAAAAGTTTTTAGATGAGAAAATGATTAATATAAGTAAAAAATCTTTAGTAACAAAAATTATATTTTTGAAAAATTTAGATAATTTAAACTTTTATTTTTAATACTTAAATTCCTTTTATTACAAAAAATTTCAAAATTATTATTATATTTATAAGTAAAAGACTTATATCAAAACTTTGGTTCAGAAAAGGGGAAGTGTAATTCAAAATTATTAAAGACCTATCCAGATATAGTAATCCCTGCCTGGAAAAAAAAGAAAAAAAAAAAAGAAAGAAAAGAAAAAGATAGAAAAAATTAGGAAGGAGAAGCTTGAGGATTAGTGCCTAATCAAAAATTGCTTCTACATTTGATCTTTTTAAAGTATAAGACTTGAGAAAATCTTAAGCTCATAGATATAATAGGGTAAGTAAAATTATTTTTAATGAAAATTTTTAAGTAGAGATAATAAAAGAACTAACTTATAAATTTGAAAAATCTACAATATATTTCTGAATTCGATAGAAACTCATATTTTCATCTTTCTTAACTTTAAGAATTTCTAACTTGAAGTTGGTCTCATTTACTTAATATTTTTTTCGAAATTAGACTGCTATATTTCTAAATCAAAAATTCAGTAACTCCTAAAGAAACTCATATACATTTCATACATATTTAGTTTTTAAAGATTGAAGTGTCACTTGAGGACAAGTAACATTTTAAGTTTGGGGGATTTTGATACACCTAAAATATACAGTGTTTTTAGACACGTTTTAATACATATTTTTAAGATATAACACTTTAATGGAGGGAATTTTTGTGTTTTACATGCAGATACAGGTAAAAGGGGTGAAACATGCTTAAAGAAGTGAAAAAGGATCAAATTTGGAGTAAAAAGGTGAAAAATGTGCAAAAGAGTTTTGGCGCCTAAGCGCCAGATCTGGTGCTTACGCGCCGGTTAAACAAAGAAGCTGGTGCCTAAGTGCCAGAGGCCTTACGCTTAAACACCAGAGGCATTTATTGGTTGAGTAAATTCAGTTTCTATGAATTTTGAAGAGGTTTTTGAGGCACCCATTGGCTTAATAGGTGGTTATAACCACCATGGATGAAAATTATCACGAAAGGATGCATCTCTTGGGGAAATACATCAAATCTAGACATATTTTGAAGAGAAACCAAGACACCTTTTGGAAAATTATAAAAAAAAAGAAGAAAGGATTTAGAAAAGAGTCCTGAATAGGTCTAAGAATGTGTGGGTCCTGAAAGTATTGGAAAGTTTTGAAAGTTCTCATTTTGGGAGTTTGTTCGAAGAGATTTTCAGGCACCACTTTTACTTTTATTTTATCTTTTTTATTATTTTATTTTGAGTGATTGTAAAAAGAAGAGAATCAAAGGAACTTCAGGCGTTTGGTGGAGGACTTGAGATAAATTTTATCTTTCTATTTTGAGACTACTTTTGGTTTTAATTAAGACTTATTGTTGGTTTGACAATGATTTCTTCTTTTAAACTAAAGTGTGGTTTTGTTTCTCCATGGATTCTGAGTAGTTTTTTTTATCTTTCTTCTTAGTGATTACATTTTGGATGGTAGTTATGGAAAGTATTGATCTTTAATGATGGAAGAAGTTGTGTTGATTTAAATACATGCACTTTATTTACTTCTTGATTTGGCCAATCCAGATGTTAAAATTTGTGATGAGAATATGTATGAACTGGGCTGGTATTGTCTCACTCAACAATTGGAAAGAATCATATGAGGTTGTTTGAATGAGAATGTAGTTCATAAGATTGAGTGCAAATAAATAGGGAAATATTCATTGAAGGCTGTAGAGTTAGAGGACTTTAGAGTGACAGGTTAAAGCCCCCAACTTGGTTTATTGTTTTAGGTTCTGATACAAGAATGTTAGCTCCCAAGTGGAGGGAATCAAGGGAACTCTAGAGTGAGAGCTAGTATCTTCCTTGCCTAGTCAGACTTTATAACTATTCAAACTTTAAATTAGCCAATATTCATTAAGCATCTCTAATAAGGGTAAAGAATATTATTGCTCTTATTTGGCACAACACAATTTGCATACTTCTACAATAGAATTCTTATACTTATTACTGATTCATAAGACGAAGAAAGATATTTTCAAATTTAGTGCTTTTCTTCTACAAAAACTCTAGTTATCCTTTTAAGTTGTTATTGTTCTATCAAAATTTTGAAAATACAAAAAATATTTAAATTTTCATTCCTATAATTTAGATAATAATCTTTTTATTAAAATAGAAAGTTTTTTGTTCAATAGTGCATATTATGTATTCTCCATGTGGGTTCGATATTCATGTCTTCGATATTCATGTCTTAATCAAAAAATCAAAATGTCCCATATTACTTGATAACGATACGTATACTTGCGTAGTATCCCAATATATATAAATTAAAAGTTAAATTCTTATTTTTCTTTAGGATCAAGTTTTTTGTTTTGATGCAAAGTAAGGAAATATAAGTGAAATATTATCTGAATTATTGTTGTACTTTACATATTAGCAGTATCTAGGGATCACCTACTAGAAACCTTTAAAAATGAATAATGGTACTTTTTATCTTACTCGACCCTTTGTGGCTTGGGGTCTTTTCGAAAGAGATATAACTCAGCCCTTTTGTGATGAGATTTGGATTGAATCTCAACATCAGGGCTATTGGCAACCAGTTGAAATCAAAAGGCATTCCCCATATTGCACCCATTGTTCTATGTTTGGTCACCATATTTCTAATTGCTTCCGTCAATCCTCAACTGAAAATATCTAATCGATTCAATCCTCTCTCTGGTAACATTATTATAGCGTCACATAATCCTTTTATTATAAATGAACAAGTTAAACCTAACATTGAGCCTACTACTAATGCCTCGTTAAATAATGATTATATAAAAATGCAACAACTACCTATTGGTAGTGATAGTGCTATCCATGTGCAAGCTCCATTTCATGAGAATGACTGAAATGTTGAACCAACTATTAAAACAAATTATGAGAATACACCATTTCATTTAGTTTCTCATAGTAATGCTCTCTGTAAATCTACTAATGCAAATTTTGCCAGGAGTAACAAATTTGATAAGCAAGTACAACATCATGAGCAAGGTACCCCTCCTTTTGCTCCTAATGAAACCCTCTTCAACTTGGTCATACCTCTTTAGAAGGGGAGTGGCAGGTACAAAAACATGCAAAAATAAGGCCAAAAGAAAGAATGAACTCTTTAGTTTGAATGTTGGCAATAATATTCAAGAAGATACCTATTACTTGGATGGAGAAAAATTAGGCCTTCTAGATCATCTAGAAGGGCAGGCTTAAGACATAATGTTTAAACTATGGTCTGGAGTATTGGGGAGTGGCAGACCCTTCCTCCCTTAATAGACTTAAATACCTTTGTAGGGTCCACAAAATCTCTATTTTTGCCTTTCAGGAGCCCCTTGTTCATGTTAATAAGGGTAAGCTTTTACAGTGTTTCAAAAGCTATCAGTCTTACTACAATAAGAATAACAAGATATGGGTTTTCTGGAAAAGTGAAGTCACTTTATCTATCATTGAAGATGAGGAACAAATTGTACTCACTCATTTCTGGATGGACCAGTTTCATGGATGGGGCACCGTTGTTTATGCTAGCTCCCATCTTTCTGACAAATTCTTACGTTGGCAGAAACTTGAGATCTTAGGTGTTTCCATCTCTGAAAATTTGTTTGTTAGCGGGGATTTCAAGATGATTATGAAACCTTCCGAGAAAAGGGGTGGGAGAAGATGTGAAATATCTCTTCTCAAATGGTTCTCTAATTCTTTGGATGGAGCGGGTTTATTTGATTTGGGCTACCCTGGCTCTCCCTTCACTTTGAGGAGAGGTTTTCTCTAACAACGACTTGATCATTTTCTAGCAAACTCAGCTTTTCTTAATTACTTCACCATCTCCTAAGTCTAACATTTAAGCTAAGTTTCATCTGATCATAATCCTATTCTCCTTACTCTTACTTTTATTGATAAACCTATTATCTCCAGATTTAAATTTCTTAACATTTGGACATTTCATGATTTTTTTTCTTAGTACCGTGCAACAGGTTTGGAGGTATGAAGGTGCTGGTTCATCCTGGTATATCCTTTGGCAACTACATAAGAAATTGGATGCTCATCTTTGAAAATGGAATCACCAGATATTTGTAAATGTTCATACTAAAGTTTTGGAGGCACAGAAAGCAGTTGATCTTTTGGAAGCTCAAGTGATTTATACCTTTGAAATGGTGAACTCTACTGCTCAAGCCCACTTGACTTTACTTGAAGCCATAAATATTGATGAAGCTCTTCTTCAACAAAAATTTAATGACCTTCATTTCATACCTAGTGATCAAAATACAAACTATTTCCATGCCTTCTTAAAGCATAGGTGAAACATATATTACATCCTGAAAATAAAAAATGCTGAAGGTCAAACTCTAACTAATTTGGATGAAATTTGGGAGAGTGCTGTGCTTTATTTTACGGAGCTTTTTCAGCAAAATCCTATTACCACTCCAATTGATTCTCAGGTTTTTGTCGATGATTTTTATTATGGTATAGCTTATCTTTAGCCCAGTCTTCTAATGAAGAAGAAATTCTTTTTGCTTTCAAGTCCACGAGTTACAACAAGTTTATTGGCCCTCATGGTTTCTCCTCTGCTTTTTATGTCAATTTCTGGGACATCATTAAAAAAGAAGTGGTTTAAGCTATCAAAAGTTTCATTTTCGGAGAGGATCTTAGAAATTATTATATTTCTGCTTGTATAGTTCTCATTCCTAAAATACACGAAAAAATTACTTGGGATAATTTTCATCCTATCTCGCTCACTACTGTTATCTCTAAAGTGTTCAGTAAAATCTTTGTTAAAAGTTTTCAGCCTCATCTTTCAAATTTTATATCCCCTCAATAATTAGCTTTTATAAAAGGTAGAGATATTATTGACAATATCTTGTTGGCCCAGGAATTGATTGAAGACCTTAATAAAAAATGTGGAGGAGGTAACATGGTTATCAAACTTGACATAAAAATGGCTCTTGATACTATAAGTTGGGAATTCATTCTTAACATCCTTCAAACTAAGCGCTTTAAAGGGGATTTTTGTTCGCTTATTAAAAGATGGTTAGCTAACAACCACTACAGTGTTCTCATCAATCAAAAATCTTATGGGTTTTTCTCTTCTACTAGAGGCATCAAGCAAGGAGATCCCCTCTCCCCTACCATATTTATTATTTCTTTTGATTATCTTTAGAGGCTCATAAATAGGTTGCATCAAACTCATCCTCATTTTTAATATTCTCACAAATTGAAAATTCTTATCATCCACCTTGCTTATGCAGATGATGCCATTTTATTTTCTAATGCTAGTAAGCCTACTATCAAAGCTATAATGAAGTTACTCAAAGATTTTTAGGATGCTTTTGGCCTTCTCTTAAACCTTGCTATGTGCTCTATTTCCTTTGTCAACAAAGTGAACAATAACATTGAAAATTGGGCTTCTGATTACACTGGGTGTAACATTGCAAAGATTCCTCTTAAATACCTTGGGGTGCTTAGAGGTATAAGGAAACTAATTCAAATAGATTTTGTTGTGGACACTATTAAATCCATAATTAATGATTGGATAAACACTTTCTGGTATAATGGGGGTAGGCTCACCTTCCTTAAAAGTGTCTTAAGTAGCATTCCATTATATTTTGTGCAAGTGTTGAAAATTAAGAAGAGTACCCAGTCTACTCTTGAAGTTATTTTTAACAGTTATTTTTAACAAATTCCTGTTATTTTTAACAAATTCCTATGGCAAGGGAATAGATCCTCTAAATTCATGGCAAATTGGAAAAGAAATTATTGACATAACTATGTGGAAACTTTGGTACAAACTCAGAGCACATGATTTCCTATGGTCTCAATTTCTTCTCATAAATATTGCACATACACCCACTTCCTTTGCTTCCTGGCATGCTGAAGATTCTAAAATATGGAAAGCCATCACCCTTTTTTGTGAGGTGGCTTCTCATTTTATTTTGTGGGATGTGGGGGACGGGAATATTTCTTTCTGGAATGATCACTGTAGTACTTCCTCAATGTCAAGCATGCCTCATTCTACTTCTGATGATGATCATCTTGTTAAGGATTGCTAGGCTAATGGAGCTTGAAATATACCTAAATTGTTGTCTTTTGTTGGAGAAGAAGCTACTTCAGTTGCTAACATCCCGCTTACAACTACTTCTAAGGATGTTCCTATGTGGAAATTTCATTCTTCTATCTCCATCAGTGAAATGATATACACTTATTTATACAATCACCCTCAGTGGTTTTAGAGTAAATATACTTGGCACCAATTCATCTCCCCTTCTATCCCTTTCTTTATTTGGAGATTATTCCATAACTTCCTCCCCCTTGATGATATTCTAAAAATGAAAGGCTTAAAGTTGGCTTTTATTTGCTACATTTGAAAGAAGGAACATGAATCCCCCACTCACATATTTTTTGAATGTGATTTTACGAAGAAAGTTTGGCAACATATTGGATTCAATTTTGGTATAAGATGGCCTACCTATTTCCACCTTAAAAGCATTCTTGAAACTTTAAAAAATTATGAACATTATTACAAGAAGCTTTACAATTTCCCTATGATTGTTCTTTGGTTTCTTTGGATAGGAAGAAATAGTCATAAGTATGGGGAGTCTCCTCATACTTCTCATAACCTTATTGTTATTATTGTTGCTAACTTTCGCAAAGCCTCTAAAGCTGTAGGTTGGGCTTATAATGCTTCTCAATGGTAATAGTCGGAGGCCAAATTTAATTAATTGGACACCACCTTCCCATGGGTGGATTAAAGTTAACATTGATGGCAGCTTTAATGGGGAAAAACTAGAATTTGTTGATTGTTCCAAGATGTTAATAGTAAGTATCTGGCTTTCCTTGCCTCACATTGCTCTGCCTTTTCTCCTCTCGAGACTGAAACTAGGGCCGTTTTGGGTGCTTTACAAATTATTGTATTCCATGGCTTTCCTAATATCACTCTTGAAATATATTCTCAAGTTTTGTTTCACACTTTAATGGGTAGGCTTAAGCCTCTTTGGAATATTATTATTTTGCTTAACCATATTGATAAAATGGTGTCCAACTTTAACCTTGCTATTTAATCTAATTTCATTAATCATGAAGGTAATAGGCTTGCTGATTGGTTAGTTAAACATGGGCATCATGGTAATGTTCTTGAGCATACTCCTCATCCTCTTTACAATCTAATTCACGGTGATGTTATGGATGCACCCTATATACGTGCTTAGTTTTTCTTTTAGTAGCCTTTGGATTGATAGCCTTTGGATTGAGGCTGTAGCCTTTGGATTGAGGCTACTACTTTTCATTACAGTACATGGTTTATATGCTTCATTTTAAACTAGGAAAATGCTTCATTTTGACCATTCATTTTATCATGGGACTTTACCTGTATTAGCAGCATGGTTATTTTGTTTTGGAGAGTCTAGCATGGTTATTTTGGTTAGAGACAATCTTTTACATGTACATTATTTATTGGTGGCAACGCTTCAGGGAAATTTTGGAGGCCCAAGGCTCCATTTTTTGGTGGCAAAGTTTAAGGGTTATTTTGGAGGCCCATGGCTCCAAATTTTGGCTATGGCTTGGAATATGATAGTTGGTGCAGTTTATAACATACGGGGACTTGAAATTTTCATACCTTCGTGGAGGCTGCTAATGCTTTAAATGATGATGAATTTTCTGGAAGATGGACTTTGTATTATTCATGTCTTCTCTAACGTGCTTACTCTTAAGACTTTTGAGCTTGGGTTGATTTGGATGAATTTTATTTACACTCATATAACCAAAATTGGTAATATGGCGTATATGATGGTTGTGTGCTTGTGGGTCAACCCACATCTAAATTTATGGTTTCTGCATCATTACGTTTTAGCTCAATCTATTAACATCAAGCACACCTTTGGGGAGTATTACGTTAAGCTTGAGTTGTTTTTCATTTGGGGGAAGTTATGCCTTTATTCATTACCTATGGGGATTTTTCAACTCGATGGCCATGCTTACGATCTTGCACGATTTCCATTCTCTTGCCTTCCTTTGGTTAGCTGGTGATATTTTGGGATGTGCTTACTCGAATTTAAATCAGGAACTATCGTTTCTAATCCTTCTTTGACTATATTCTATATATGTCACACCTGTTACGTGCAACCTTTCTCTGTTGGGATACATAATTGTCTTAAATGCAGGCTTGGAAGACACCTTCTCACTAGCTTTCCCTGTTGAAGTCTTTCACGTTTTGCTACTGCCTTACTGTTCCTTTTTTCTGGGATATAAATTGTATTTGTTTGCAGGTTTTGAAGACACTCTCCCGCTGGACCTCTCTTGCAATTTATTTTCTATTTTTTTTGTACATGTTTTGTTTTCGGTAAACTTTTTCCTTGGTATACTTTTTCTGGAGTACATGTACTTTTGGGTTTGTTATACCTTTTTTTTTCTTTTTATTACGTTGAGTTGTACTGTAGAAAGAAGAACCTCTAGGGCATTAATGTTTTTCTTTTTGCTTTTAGATGAGGATCCATTTTCCCTCCCAATTTTTGTAACCTCATTTTATATTAACACGTAGAGAGTGAACGGTTCTATCAATTCTCAAATGACCCCCGAATTCTGAATGATGACATTTTTTGGACAATTTCATCAATTTCCGTATAAGGCACACATCTCCACATAACTAAATATTTGCATTGCTTGTACAAATATGGGTCATCTCAAAAGTAAAAGCTTTCATCATGAATAAATATTTTCTTATGTTGCTTTGTCAAACTATATGGTAAAATACCACTAACAATGTAGTTTACACTATCAACATAGCACGGTATTTCCCATTCTTTAACACTATAAAAATGTTCATCAAGAAAAGTTTCAATAATTTCTCTTTCAAGATCAAATGTTTCTTCTTGTTCCAACTTAGATAAATGATCCCGGAATTATGTAGTTGTGTAAAAATTTTATAGTTGACTTCGCTATGCAACAGTGTCAGAAGCTTGATGCAATATTTTATGAATTAGAAATTTAAGAAATAATATTGAGATTCTATGCAAGCATATGTATCATTATCAAGTAATAAATGAATTTCTATTTAAGCCCCAAATATTGATCCCAAGTGGAAGGTTTAAATTTGAAATGATAAATTTACTAGGAAATTCACAGAAAGTCAAAAGGAAATTACTGTGACTAATTTTGAGTGTCGAGATAATATCATAACTAAATTATTTAACTACTAACTAAATTGAAATACAAAGTTTAAACAAGAACTATTAAACTATTAAATTATGTTTATGTGATAAAGATTTCTTATGTGAAAAAGCATCTTTCCCACTACAATGAGGTTTTGGTAAAATGAGATGAGATAAATGTTTGAAATATGTATTGTACAAAATAGGAACAGTTTTAATTCTCTACCCTGATTTAGTGTTATAGAAAATGATTGGCGAATCCCAGGTTTAGTCCCTAAATCCATGGCTAGGCTAGGAGGATATTGGCTCCCACTCCAGAGCTCCCACTTCCCTTCACCTGAAGGCTAACTCTCGCTTTAGTTTTTAAGCACTAAGATCAAATTGGGAATTTTAGTCTATCACCCTAAGGATTCTCCAATTCTACACCCAATAAAGTATATTTCCATATTTATTTACACTTAATTCCATGAACGAAGTTCTTCGTCATGGAATCAAATATGATCCTCACTCTGTTGTAGAACTCATACTCCATTTCCTGGATCGTATGTTTCACAACATATTTTAACAATCCAATTGTCCAGATCAAACTGGGCAGATTAAAAAATAAATTATGTTCATAGTTGAAAAATCACCACAATTTATTTATTATTTTAATATTGGCACATTCATATTATCTCTTCATTTCACCAAAACTCAGAGTAGGGAAAAAGGTAAAGTAAACTACTCAGACTTGATAAGAAAGATACAACAAAACATAAATTTCATATATAAAAGAATGTTCATACAATACTAATAAGAAAACAACAGTTACCGAAAACAACACTTACCTGAAACTTTTTCTCAAAGCAAATCCTTTGTAGTCTCTCTTAGGAAATGTAGGAAGAAAAAAGAATGAAGAAGAAATCTCTCACATTTCTCCTTCTCCAACACTCTTAGAGAAGAATTTACACTTAATCTTACCACAAAACTTTAAATTATAAGAACAATGGACTCTAAATGGTTGTGGAATAAAAATGAAGGAATGTGTGATGCATAGAGGGTTGAATTGGGGCAATGAAATGTCAGAAAGAGTCACTTTTTTTTTATCAATTTTGGCCCCAAATAAAGCCTAGATTTAGTTCTCCAATAGGTGCCTCCAAAAACTCTTAAAAAAGCATCCAGATTCATTGTATCTTCTAGAAACAGGGGTTGAACCGACATTGACACGGTGGGTGCCCATTCTGGCGCCAGCATTCCACTTTTTAATTCAATGCTCTCTATCAAACTGTGTCATCGATGTTGCTTCTAGCACTGTCAATGCTGAACATATTTCCAACTTTTTTGTTTTTACTCCAAATTTCATCATTTTTGGTTCCTTTTTGGTTCCTTTTTGCTTCTTTTTTGCTCAAGGTCCTAAAATTCAACAACCTGCAAGAAAACATAAAAATATCTTCCATTAAAGTGCACTATCACAAAAAATGAGTATAAAATATGGGTCCAGAAAAGCATATATTTTTGGTGTATCAGAATCACCCATTAAAGCTACCATCAATGTCAGGAAGAGTCACTTTTTTTTATCAATTTTGACCCCAAATAAAGCCTAGAGTCGGTTCTCCAGTAGGTGCCTCAAAAAATTTTCACATTTCTCCTTCTCCAACACTCTTAGAGAAGAATTCACACTTAATCTTACCATAAAACTTTAAATTATAAGAACAATGGACTCTAAATGGTTGTGGAATAAAAAAGGAGGAATTTGTGATGCGTAGAGGGTTGAATTGGGGCGATGAAGTGTCAGGAAGAGTTACTTTTTTTATCAATTTCGGTCCCAAATAAAGCCTAGAGTCGGTTCTCCAGTAGGTGCCTCCAAAAATTCTTCAAAAATCATCCATATTCATCGAGTCTTCTAGAAATAAGGCCTGAACAAACATTAGTGTCGTCAACGCTAGCATTCCACTATTTAGTTCAATGCTCTCTATCAAACGGCACTGTCGATGCCGAAAAAATTTTTAACTTTTTCATTTTTGCTCTAAATTTCATCCTTTTTGCTTCCCTTTTGCTTCCTTTTTTGCTTCAAGTCCTAAAATTTAACAACCTGCAAGAAAACATAAAAATATTTTCCATTAAAGTGCAATATCACCAAAAATGAGTATAAAATATGGGTCTAAAAATGCATATAAATTTTGGTTTATTAATCGATGATCATATATTTGATTATAATATCGTTTATTATCTACAACCAAAAAATATAATTTTTGAATCAGAAGTACCCATTTAATTAATATTTGTTTCACTTCCTTCTTAGCATTAGATATTTTATAGTAGAATGATATGTATGCACAACATATTTAGTTCCAATTATATATGACCTAAACTTATCAAAAGCATAAATAATGGTTAATAACTCTCTTTCAGTAGTGATATAATTAAGTTGAGCATCATTGAAAGTTTTATAGGCATAGTATATACCTTTAAACAAATTGTGTAATTTTCAAAATATTTTCTTGATGAGCTCCAATTGCAGAATTACTTGCATCACACATTAGCTTGAATGTTTACTCCCAATCAGGTGAAACAATTATAAAAGTAGCGATTAATCTATCTTTCAATGTTTCAAAGGCATCATGGCACTCTTAATTAAAATCAAAATTTTTATCTTTTCCCAAAAGATCACATAAAGGCTTTGTAATTTTTGAAAAATCTTTAATATATAGCCTCTAAAAACTAGTACGTCCTAAAATACTTTTAACTCCTACTAAAGTAGTAGGTGGAGGATGGTTAGCTATGACTTGATTTTTTTGTCAGATCTACTTCCATGTCATTTTCTAAAATTTTATGCCTAACCACAATTCATCCAGCAACCATAAATTTCCATTTTTCTTGTTTAATACTAAATTCGTATTTTCACACCATTCTAGAACTTTCTTTAAATGATTTAAACATATTTCAAATGAAGTTCCAAACAGAGGATAAATCATTAGTAAGGACTTCTATCCCTTTCTTAATTAGATTATTGAAAACTGACATCATACATCATTGAAATGTCACAGGTACATTACATAAACCGAAGGGCATTCATTGAAAAGTTAAAGTAGCATAAGAACTAGTAAACATTGTCTTCTCTTGATTCTCTAGAGGAATTGGTAATTGATGATGTCTGGTATATCCATCTAAAAAGCAAAAATATATGTGCCCAACTAGCCTATCCAACATCTGGTAAAAAAAGGGTAAAGGAAAGTAATCTTTCCTGATGATCGAATTTAATTTTTTATAATCAATACAAATTCGCCAACCTGTGAGTTGTCATGTTGGTATTAATTCATTATTCTTATGTATCACAATAATCACACCCTCCTTCTTAGGAACACAGTAAATTTGACTCTCCTAAGCACTATCTAAAATATGATATAGTATTCATTCCCGCATCTAACCATTTTAAAACCTCTTTTTTAACAACTTCTTTCATCTTCGGGTTTTATATCCTTTGAGGATCAACTATTGGTTCATGTTGTTCTTCCAATAAAATTTTGTGCATACAAATCAAAAAACTGATTCCTTAAATATTATCTAACATCTATCCAAAGGCTATTTTATATCTTCTTAACATTTCCAACAAATTTCATTCTTATGGTTCAGTTAATTATGAGGTTACAATAAAAGCTAATGTGGATAAATTTCCTAAAAAAACATATTTTAGATGTGTAAGAAGCGTTTTTATTTCTAGATCAGGAGGTTTAACAATCGAGGAAATCAAATTTCATTTTCCATCCACAGGATCTACAATTTAAATTATTCTTGAACATAATCCAATTCTTCATTACTCACTTCCATTGATTCATCTTGAACTATATCCTCATTCTCTTATTCTAAATATTCTTCTTCAATTTTCTTTTCAAATGTATTTATGCAGTATTCATTGCTTAAATAATCATTTATGAAGCATTCAACCTCTCTTCCTTTTATTGGGTATTTCATTAACATTGCAATATTAAATGTAACTTCTTGATCCCTAACTCTCATTGTGAATTTTCTTTTATGCACATCTATCAATGCTCTTTCAGTGGCAAGAAATTTATTTATCAACCTTTACTAAAACATCTTCTATAGCTCCTTTAGGATAGGTAATCAACTTTAGGATAGGTAATTTAGGATAGGTAATCAAACGATCAACTAACTGAAGAGTTATAGTAGTAGGTGAAATTTCTATTAAACCCAACCTTATTAAAATTGATGGAGGCATAAGATTAATACTGGCTCCAAAATCACATAAAGCTTTTCCAAAAAATGTTTCACTAATAGCACAAGGAATAGTGAAACTATATTTAAGTTTTTTCAAAAAGCTTTTTCTGAATTATTGCACTACGCTCTTCACTAAGTGCAACAGTCTCATCATCTATAAACTTCCTTTTCTTTTATTAAGTATATCCCTCATAAACTTCACATAACTTGACTTTTGTTCCAGAACTTCAACAAATAAAATATTTATTGTCAATCCTCAATATTTCCAAAAATTTTGTAAATTGTTTATCTTTGTTATACTATTTCAATTTTTAAGGAAATGGAGGCGATGGTCTTTCTACAATAATTTTCATTGGTTTAATAGGATTCTGACTCAAAATGAAATTCTTCACTAGATTTTTCATTTTTCACCCCTTCTTTTTAAACTTCAACTTCAATTTCTTTTTGAACTTTTGTTTCCAATTCTTTTCCATATCTCAGTTAAATAGCCTTAATTAGCACTTTATTCTAATCTTTAGCATTAAGTTCAACATCACTCGGCAAAGTTCCTGGATGTCTATGTCTAGGTGTAGTAGAAATACATCCCAATTGATTTTTTATGTTTCTAATTGTAGATCCTTGATTTTGTAATTATGCTCCTTAACTTTGGAATTGTGGTCCCATTTGTAATATTAATTCTTCCATTGACAATTTCTTCTCCTTACTCTGCGAATTACTATTGAAACTTGGAAAGTAATAAGGGCTATAGTTAGAATTACTCTGATTGTTGGAGTTTCCCAATAGGTTCGCAGCATTGTTCCCCCATTACAGATTCACAACATTAGAGTTATTGTTACTCCAGCTAAAATTTACGTGACCTTTCCAACTACGATTATAATAATTGGAATAAGGATTTTTTTATTAATTTTTTTATTTCGTTTAAAATCTCATACAAGAATTGAGAATCTATCATTGAACTAAATGATTTTTCCTTAAGGATAGGAGGTGTCTCAAAATAATTCATTCTATATTGATCTATCTTTTTTTGATATTATAGAAATTTGGAGTAGCCAACATAAATATTACATTAGAGTCATGAATACTAGATACTCTTTTGGGATTTATCCTTTCAGAGAGCTATTTAAAGTTATTAGTAGTAATCTCTTTAATTAAAGAATATGCTTCATAAAATGGTTTTGACATTAATGATCCACCAGCAGTAGTGTCATTTATAGATCTAAGAGGTCCAACCATTCCATTATTAAAGTTTGAATTATTAACCAATCTAGAAAAATTCTAAGCCTGACATCATCATTCGACACTCCATCATATTTAAATGTAGCACACAATTCTAGAAAACTAGCAAGTTTTTAGTTAGGATCTTCAGTTGGTGTTCCCCCAAACTGATTATTTTTTACCATTTGGATAATAATAGGTTTAAACTCAAATTAATTGGCTGCTACAGCAAAATTTTGTATAATCAAATGAGTTTCGTCTGCTGATGATGTTCATTTTCAAATGAATTTTGAATTAGCATAGTCTCTTAAAGGTCTCTAATGATGTTCATTTTCAATTCCAAAATTTTTTAAGCTTGAAGCCATTTTGTTCAGCTTATCTAAATCTTTTTGCTATTTTCAAATTTTTCTAGTAATTCTTTCTAACTATGAAACATTAGGCATTAAAGCTATCGATCTTAAACTACGCATACACACACACAATAAACAAAAAAAATAAGCAAAAACACTCAAATAATAAAAATATTTAAATAAACTGCAAATATTTTTTCATTTCAATTAAAATGTTCTAAATTATAAAGTAATTTACAATTACTCGTTAGAAACAATGCCAAAAAATTGATGTGGTGATTTTTATGGTACGTTGCAAATATCTTTCAATATTATAATACAATCACGACAGCATGAGTACTAAAAATACAGTTAAATCCCAATAAAAAATAATCAAGTTTAAATAGTTTTATCTTTTAAAATCTTTAAGTTGCCAAACAATAATAATAATGTTAGTAAAAGTATCGTTCAAGTAATAAAGGGCTCTAATTTAGTTCTAAGTATCGATCAAACTTGTAGTTTGAAATTCGTATGGTTAAAATGTCAAACATAATATTCAAACTATAAAACTTAAGTAAGCAAAATAGATCTAAAGTAAATTTAATGCATGCTAAATGAAATTCAGAATGAACTAAACTCATTACTAAACTACAAAAGTAAACTTATTAAGACTAAACAATGTGTTGTAATGAAGAGTTTAAATTTAAGAAAACATCCTCTGCCTTTACAATGAGTTTATAGGTTGTGAAGTAATTAAAATCATTTAAAATACATATAAAATTGTATTGTGCCAAATAGAGGAAATCTATTCTTTACCTTTTGAGAGTGCATAAAAAACATTGACTAATCCAGAGTTTAATCCCTAATTATGTGGTTGGGTTGAGAGGATATTGGCTGCCCCTCTAGAGCTCTCACTTCTCCCTCCCCTGAGGGCTAATAACTTAAATTTAGTTTCTACAAAACTAGACCAAATTGAAGATTTTAATCTGTCTCCTTAAAATCTCCAATTATGTGCCAATCAAAGTATATTTCCATGTTTATTTGAACTAAGACCCCTGTACTACATTCTCACCCATGAAATTGAATGTGACTCTTACCTTGTTGTAGAAAGCATAGAACTTTTGGAACTTATGTTTATCAACAAATTTTAACATTTAATTGAATGTATCAAATGGTAAATGAAGACCACATTTTGAATCATCGCAATTTATTGACATTTAAAACCCTTATATAACAAAATTAATTCTTCACAAAACCATATCTCAT
>NW_018164893.1:215154-231203 GCF_001263595.1 Phalaenopsis equestris
TAGGGAAAGTGATAAAGAAGAAAACGCAGAATTCATGGGAGGCATACAAAAAAACATAGATTTTATATATAAAACCAAGTTTACAAAATAAATAAAAGAAAGAACACAACTTATCTAATACTCCTTTTCAAGAAAATCCCTTGAATTTCCCTTTAACCACTTTCTCTTTTAATAATCACACTCAATTATCTCTTTAAAATGTAATAACAAAGAAATGACTCACCTTTCCTCTCATCTTAAAACTCTAGAAGAAAATCCTTGCTTCTTTTGAGACTTCTCACTCACGCCAACTTTTCTCTTCAAACCAGTCACCCCCTCTCATCTCTAAACTATTTCCTTTTTTAATTAGGACCAGTCCTCATTTCAAGAGAATTCAAAATTTCCTCCTTTTCCCAAAAGGCACACCTCTTCATATGAACAGATAATCCCTTCTTTCAAGAGCATTTTCTAGATGCATTAATCGATTAAATCCTTTAAAAACTACTCAAGAATAGTCATTAACCACCTACTTCATCTCATTTCGCCTCTGGCACCTCTGGTACCAACCTTCTGAAGTTCGTATTGTTCTATATTCTGGCACCTCTGATGCCAACTTTGGCACCACTTTTTTATAAAATGGTGCTTTTGGTGCCAGTTTCTGGCACCTCTAGTGCTAGCTCTCTGAAAAATGGTGCCTTTGGTGCCAGGATCCTGAAATGCTCCATTTTGACATGAAATTTCATCCCTTTTGCTCCAATTCCCTAAAATCGATATACCTACAACAAAACATGAAAATAACATTCTTTAAAGTGCAACATCACCAAATTTAAGCATAAAATTAATACATAAAATTGAATATTTTTTTGGCTTTGTGTATCAATCCCTAAGCTGAAACGAACTTCAAATACTGACGAAAGAGTAGTGAAACCATCAACTAAATTTTCTTTAAACAAAATTTTCTTTTCTTCAATAGATGGTACAGTCTGCACAGTGACAGTGAATCCTACAACATTTGATGTGACAATTCTAGAGTAGGTGGATGCAGAGACAATAAACTTAACGGGTGTCAGGGCAGTAGTAATCTTCGGCTACTTGTAAGAAGGGAAGTTCTGGGAACAGCTCAAATCGAACTCAACGGATGACTCATGAACTTTTGGAGCGGTAATCTTCATGAAGATGAACAGGGCCTCGCCAAGTACAACTTCAAATTCATCGAATCCAACTTCAAACTTAATCATCAATGCAGTGTTGCGGGCATCACAATTGATAGGTAGGTTGCAAGAGAAAGTTAGAGTAGGGAACAACATCGGAGTAGTTTTAAAGGAAAAGTTATGCGGGTTAGTATCGACCATCACTTTGAAATTTCAATACGAAAACTAAACAATAACGAAGGTCATTCTATGGACTGGGAATGTCCTTTCTTATTTTTATTTTCAAATTTACTATTTATTTGTGATTATAAAATTAAAGAGTTTTGATTAAAATTAAAAGAGAGCAAAGAGACATAACTGCTTGGCTTGACTCGCGAAATAGCAACCTAAACCTAAAAGATACTAGGCAAAGGCCAATTTTAGGAACTAGTGTAGGACCAACTTCACAATGCTAATCACCCAGGTATGACTAGTCCACCAACTCATCTATTAGGGGTCTGAACCCACACAAAAGGTAAAGTCCTAAGAGACTCCTTAACCTCTCTGTTTAAAGGTGATTAAACATATGATCTTGGAATCTAGAGGAGCTGACTGTACCTGCCGAAGAAAGAAATGAGTAGAACATGCCAAAAGAAGAAAGATAATCTATACCATGAGGGACTTGGACACATTACTGATATAAGAAGACAATACTTTCTGATCATGAAGGAGAGCAAAACAAAATCCCAAGTGGAGTCGCTAGAAAATTGTCAGATGCCAAATTGAGAAGGAGGTGTTTTATTTAATATATTATTTATTAAATTTGGAAAGTAGAAATTAAATTTTAAAAATATAAGACCGAACCGATCCCACATAAACAATAGTTTAAATAAGCGAGCAAAACAAAGTAAGTGATACATCTACCTCAAGGAATGCAAATATTATTTACTATTGCAGCTCGATTAAATAAACTAAAGAATTTATTACACCTGTTTTAGCCTGAAAAAATCATTTAAGTTGACTGAAAAATTCCTCTATCTAACCTAAAAGATTAGATAAGGTTTTTATTAGGCTAGGATTTTAAAGTTCCCTATATGGCAAGGCCCTATAGTTAATTACGTTATAAATGATCGAGGTCACCTAAGAAAACTCTCGATTTAGTTCAGAAAATATTAACTTCAAGGATTTCAAAGGGAAATACTTTTCAAAAATAAGACCAAGGAGTGCCAAATCAAAAAAAGCTGAAATTTGGAACATTGTTATGGAGTACAAAGGATGAAAACTAGGGGATGTCATAGATCCTGAGGAGAACCTCAATGAATTCCCAAGCTATCCTATGGTTTAGCTTTAATTTCGAGAAGAATATTATTAAGTGTTTCATCCTACCAATTATCATTACTTAAGGCTTACATTGGTGTGACACAATCATACAAATAACCTGAAAGATATGAGGATTTATGTTGTAACAAACAACAACCGAATCCTAAAATGAGTTGGGCTTAAATTGCACAACATAATTGTGCAAAGGCGGAAATATAAGGTGACAATTTATGTTGCACTAAGCACACGACCTTGAAATCCTTTTACTTGTTTAATTTTAAAGAATAGATTGCTGTTGTAGAACTACTTGCAGTTGTAGAATGCTGCCCTCATAGTTAGCTCCAAGCTCCTTGACAAAGTAGCAATCCTAAAGTATAAGGATCAAAGGCTTAAATGACAAGTATATATTTAGTCAATATGGGGGGATTAAAGGTCATTAGAGCGACGTCGATTAAGATCCCATGGTTCTCTCATTTCGCTAACACTATTTACTTTTGAATTTACTTGCTTAAATGAGTTATTTACCTCATTTAAACTCAGGAGATATTGTTAGCAAAATTAGGTTTCTTGATCCGAGGGACTCCCATAAACCGAGAAGGACATTTTAAGTTTAATTGTATTTTAAAGAATGTATGGTTACCTAATTTTGAAAGGGTTTAACTAATTTTGAAAGTTTTTTCAATTTTTAGTTTTGAAAAGTTTTCGTTTTATCAACTAAACATTCATGGTATGTTGAAGGAGTAATTACGGTAAATGAAATAACATAAGGTAAATAAAACTGTAAAGACGTACCTGTCATCTTCTCGTTGCCTCCCGCTGAAATGTTAGAGAACTTGAAACATATATATAATTTTACAGGTCATTTAAATAAATTAGAAGAATAGAAACAAATAAGACCAATTGAAGGTGTATCTGCCAAACCCTAGGTCATAAGTTGGTTTTCTTCAATTATAAGTTTGATTATCCTTCAAGACATCCCAAAGGTCATAAAAGTGTTCAGAGAACAATCCTTAATAACTCTTAGAACCCTTTGATATGATTTAAGTTCATTTGATCCTATTATATTATTCAATTAATCATCCAAATTTAGATTTAGTTTTAATAAAATATTACACCATATACCCAGTGATCTTTTGATATTTTAATTGTCCCAAAAGTGTGGTAATCAGGGAGTCACTTAATTTTTATTTAAAAGTTATGTGAGTGAGTGTGGTAATCAGAGAGTCACTTAATTTTTATTTAAAAGTTATGTGAGTGAATGCCCCAAAGGACAAACTCAAAATCGTAAGGATTTTATACCCCAAATTAAAGTTGAGCTTGTAGTGTTTTCAAAATGTTCATAATTAGTTATATTATCTTTTCTAAACCTCATTAAACAATCTTGGATTAAGCCTAGTCACTACTAAGCCCATTAATATTTCATGGGTAAATTAATAATTTTAGGAATGTCGAATCAAATGAAATCAAATTCTCAACAAAGGGTCATACTATCATATAATCATCAATTAGGGGCTTCAAATGAGTGAATTATTATCTTCATATTGTAAGCCCACTACGTTAGGATCATCCAATTAAATTAACCTCCGAGTCATAACAATTTATAAAACTAGAATTCTACCCTTATCATGGAAAGGTGGTTAATTGGTTTCTACCTCTTAACCCATTATATTTAAAACATCCAGAAGAGTTCACTATAATCAAAATTAGCCATTTACCATTTGGTTAATCCTAAACGACAATTAGGGCATCAAATATCAAAATTACCCTTTTGCTCATAAAGCTCTCCACTTCATAACTCATCAAATATAACTAAAATGACTGAAATTATTATGGTACCCCAAAAAACCATAGGAGAAAATGTGAATTCTTTTTAATTTTTATTTCATTTATATAATTATTTTAACTCTGAAAATATGATTTTCAATGTTAACTTATTTAGTTAATCAAAGTAAAGTATTTGTTCATGGGACAATTATTGGAGGTTTACCTAGGTCACATGACTACTTGGACCAAATTTCATAATTTTAAAATAAGTTTTCAATTATTACAATTAATTAATGGTTTTAGTGATTACCTAAATAAAAAATATGTTTTAATTTCAAAAATTACTTTTTATTTTTTTCTTAAATCTCCCTAAGTCCAAAGAACCTTAAAAAATAAACTTTTCATTTTTACAAACTTTATTTTATTTATTATAGTTACTTTAATGGAAAAATTAAGCAAATAAATTTTTGGCATTTAAAAATACATAACTAAATTATAAAAATTAAGAAAAATAATTTAAAGGGTCTCAAGTGATTATGGAATAGTTAGGAACAATTTGTTTATTTTTCATATTTTTTGAATTTTCTTATTATTTTTTAATTATTTTTAGTTGAAAATATAAATAAAAAATAACTATTTATTTTAAAATAATATTTGTTTTTTTTATGTGCCCATGATCACAAGGAACTCAGAAAACTATTTTTCATAATTTTCCTATATATAGTTAATTGATTATAATTATTATAATGCAAAATTTCCATCTAAATTAGAAAATAGATTTTAGCACTCAAACTAAATTAAATAAATTTTAAATTTCTATAGTGAGTTATAATGATTATTATTTACAGCGTGGAATGATTTTTGTTAATTTTTGCATCATATTATATTTATTTAAATTTTTATGAATTTAAATGACTTAATTAGCTAAAAATTATGTACAAATATTAAAATATATTTTATATTTTTTCTAGAGTCCTCTGACCACAGGGAGCCTACAAAAACAAGTACCATATTTTTTTTAATTCTTATCTTAATTTATAAAGTTATTTTAAGCAAAAATAGGCACAAAGGTTTCAAAACTAGGTTTTCAAAGCTAGAAATGCTCTCTAACCTTGGAAAAATAAGAAAACACCCCTATTAACATGAGGAATCAAACTCCTAACATTTCAAGTCATGATGATTATTGTTTGCTTAATAAAAATTAAAACATTATAGAGAGTATTTAATTAATTAAAAATAATACACAAGATAAATAATTTTAATTTTAATTCCACATTGTTCTCCTCTGTTCACTGAGTAGTAGAGTAATTTTATTTTTTTTTTATGATTTTTTTCCAACACCAAGTTGTAGATTTTCTAAGTTTTGGAATGAAAATAAATAAAAAATCTTTTAATTTCCTACTTATGACTGTCTGAAGCTCCGCGTGTCGCTCTGCCATCTGACCCCACCACTTGAGTCAGTGCCCTGTAAGCCCAAACTTTATGCACCATTCCATCATTTGTCTTCATCTCAACCATCCACCAAATAAACATGGAAACAAATGACATCCGTTCATCATCCCTAAATGACCTAACTCAAGAACCATCTAACTTAAAACCATCAGATCTCGCTTGATACTTAATGAAATCACATGGGGTTTTTTCTAACACCTTCATCTGGTCTAGAAGAACCTATCTATATGGTCACATCCTCATGAAATTAAATTTTCTTTACAAAAGCCTAAATTGACCTTGATTTGGAGGAAAAGGAGTTATACCTTTGTCCAAGAGGGGAAGCTTCAATCCAATGCTTGGAGAAGCTTCAGTGGAGTCCGGTGAACCTCCTAGAGGTGTTGGATTCCTTTGTTGAATGTTCTAAGCATGACTTCCTTCTACATGTGGGGAGGTCTTGGTAGATGAGTGGGATAGAGTGTCCTAGACATGGGGGTTCTGATGGGAAACTTCTTTTCTTACTCTATTAAGCTTAAGGGTGGTCTAATTTGATTTTTGGGAAGGTTTTGTGGGATGGCTGAAAAGTGCCCTGGATTTCAAGTTTAAAATTAGGGTTCCTCATTGGTAGGGAGAGGCTGGAATGGTGGGGTTGAGCTTGCCTTGAGTTCTATAAGGGTCTAGAGATAATTTAATAGAGCTTCACGTAGGTTCAAGCACACTTCTTCTCTTGGCCATTTGAGGGGGTGACTTAAACAGAGGAGCTCAGGGCTTCAAGAGGGCTAGTCAGTGGGTGCATAAGGACACTTAGGTAGATGGAAGAGAGGCTCTAATGTCCAATAGGGAAGAGCCAAGTAAGGGGTTTTAATTTATTGTTTTAGCCATGGGGATCTCTCAGTTTTTGTGTTTTCCAGCTAGTAGGGTAGCCGGCAAGGACAAGGGAGTTGGCTGGGGTGATCAAGGGAGCCAGAGGAAGCTTAATGGTGACTGCACTGAGGTTTGATGTTTTCTGGAAAAGATATCTTGGCTTTAGAAATTTTAGGAAGGAAATCCCATAATTTGAAGGTACCCTTGGTCCATGGCTGATCTAGGTTTGGCTAGGTGGATCTAGCTCAGTTCATAGGGTCCAAATAGTGGTTGTGTTGACCATGATTTGATCCATTTGAATGGGTTTGGTCAAGTTTGGGGTTTGGATTCAAATTTAGGCTTTCGATTTGGACTTAGGTCTATTTTAGGTTTGGGTTAATACTTTGGTCAACTGATTGATCAATTTGATGTGGATGATTGTCATGAGAAGTTTGGAAAAGGAATTGGGTGATTTTGAATTTATTTGAGGGTTCAATTTAGTGGAATTTGGCTCATAGTCAATTTTGGGGCATTTGGGCTAGAGTTGGGCTTGAATTTGGGTCAATTAAAGTTTCAAATTTATCTAAGAGATTGTGATGAAGAGTCCTATATATCAATTGGTTGGAAATTGTAACGTTATGAAGTTTAATTTGGGAGATTTTAAATTTTGGTACAAAATTAAGGTTTTGAGATTGTTGGAATTGGGCTTAATATTGGGTTAAGTTGGCCTTAGCTTTGGTCTCAATTGGGATTGAATATGATTTTTTTGATTTAGAATTAAAATTAGGTGATATTGAAGTCAATTTGGTAGAAATTGGGGGCGATTTGAGGAATTTAGGCATTCAGTGGCAGTTTGGGGATTTTGGTTAAAAGGGCTCAATTTGGTCAAATTTGTCACAATGGAGTGGTTCAACTTGATTTTGGGGGCATCTGTAGTGATTTTGGAGATTTTGGTAATTTTTGAAATTTTTGGGGTATGAAGGGCATTTTGGTAAGTTTGGCAATTTTTAGTGTTTTTTGGGGATTTTGGAAATTTTGGGGTATTTTGGTCAACATGGGAAATTTGGAATGGTTTAAAATTATTTTTGAAGAGTCTCTAAGAATTTGGGTAAGTTTGGGAAATTTTGGAAAATTTAAGGTTTAGGGTCAATTCATTAGTTTTTGAGAAAGTTTAGGGGCAACAAGCTAAATTGGGTATTTGGATAGGATTTGGGTTCAATAAGATGCTAATCATAAAATTACATATTTTTGAGCCATGGGACCAAAGAAAGTCTCATTATGGATCCTCCATGTGCTGGGCTTTGCCAAACCTTAGCCCAAGGCTAATGGTTTAGGGGACCATCCGCATGAGTTTCCAGTAAAGTGAGGGATCTAGCTAGGCATGTTTAGTTAAGGGTTGAGGTTGTCAGTTCATGTGAAAATGTGTGTATGCAAGAAAGGTTAAAACCACACAACCTAAGGCTAATATTAAGGCCAAACAACCTTATGGGGACTCCTCTTGAGCTCTCTATTTTGGCTCCACCAACTAAGTGCTTTAGCTTAGAACCAACATGTGGAACTTCAAGATGAGCAAAGAAGTGTTTTAGAATTTTGAATGGTGAGGGTTCCCCTACTAGTCTTCTAGGAATAATCAATAGAAAAGTTCTATGGCTAGATCCTAGGCTTCTAAAGAATAAAATAAACCTCAACCAAACGTGAGGTCAACACTATGGTAGATTTCTTAAGTGTTTTGTATTTGATTTTATTATCACGATATTAATTTCATCTTTTAGACATTCTCTATTTTTTTTTAAATATGTATTTAACTTTTTTTTCAATAATATTATAATCTTTCTTAGTCAATATCATTTTAGTTGCAATTTGTTGTTTCATAATATTTCTTTTAATTTAATTTCACATGAAATATAAATATGTCAAATTTTAGTAAAGGCACATTTTTTAAAAAGATTTATCAAATGGTTGAGACACATATATAACTCAATAGTTCTATAACTGAGTTGATAATATATACTTAGAAAGAAAACAATGGTTTGGATTATAATGAGCACATTCAGTGGCCCATGTTTAATTATTTTCTCTAGTTGATAGTATGTTATAGATGAACTAGCAGATCAAATCATACTATTATGTTATGCTCCCCCAAGAATCTTTTATGAATTTAATGGACTTATTGATTAATTGTGGATTACTTGACCACATAAAAAGCGTCGATGTTGATGGGTAATTCATAATTTCTCTTCGAGAAATAACACATGCTCATAATTATATGGACTTTTGTGAATTTCTTAAAAATCAACAGAAATAACTATTAGGTACTTCAATGATGTGTTTAGAGTGAATATAACATTATAAATTGAGTTTATTAATTTGACATCATTTAAAGTGAGTTGTGATCCCTTTATTTGGAAAAAAAAGCATCATTTTTTATACACATTCAAATTGTGATCAAAGCAATTGACGAATTTCATATTCCCTCAACAGCAGGAGAGAGGCACAAAATAAGTATCATAGTAGAAAGGTATTTATGTCACAAAATAGGATGGTTGTAGTTTCTTTTTATTAATAATTTTTGTACATTGCAATTGGTTTTGAAGGTCTTGGAATCAACATGGGATAATTGACCTGGTCATTAAAGGAAGGTGACTTTTAGGTGTGTGTGTGTGTCTGTGTGTGTGTGTGTCTATATATATATATATATATAAAATAAAAGAGTAGCTCGTGGCTCTCTGTGCATTAAATAAAGGGAAGAGTACAAAAGGGAGGGGAGGGGGGGAGGGTCCCCACAAAAAAAAAACCATGGCTCCTCTCCCCACATTACAACTCAACACAAGAAAATCTCCAAAATACAAAACAAAAGAATAGTTAATACAAACAAAATTATACCCAAACAAAGGAAATAAAACCCAACCAAACAGTAAAGATAAAAAGAAATTAAATGCCAATGTACTTGATGGAACAATTGCCAAAACAAACTCCACTACCATGAAGGAGCAGAGGAACCAAAGTGGAAAATAATAGGCAACAACCAAAACAAATCGAACAGAAAGGAAGCTGCTGAAAAGACTAAAAGCCCAACAATCCAACTAGTCCACAGCGGGCAACAGGATCCAAACAGAGAAATGAAGCAGTGTAACCATGTTATAACTGAGAAGCTGATGAGTGAAGCTGCAAAAGCGACTATAAGCCCAACAATCCATCCAGACCGCAAGGGGCAACAGGAACCAAACAAGGAAGTAAAGCATTCTTAGCATAGCTAATAACTGCAACATTAAAAAACGAAATAGAGAGGGAAGACTCCAGCAAATCCTGCAAGAAATGCAAACGGACCTACCGCAAATAAAATTACGCGAACCAAAATCATGCACGAATGTATGGGGAATCTAATTTATCTCCAAGAAAAAGTTTCCTTATCATATTCAAAAGAAAGGTGGCCTACAGAGATCTTGGTATGGCCAATTTTAGCCAAAAAGTCAGCAGGTGCATTACCCTCCATATGGATGAAAGAATATTGAACCTGCAGAGAATGAACATCAAGAAGATGCCAAATTCTATTTAAAAGATAAAAAAAGTCCATGGTGGAGCATTGGTCTTAGTAAGTATCTTAAAAATAGTCATATAATCAGTCTCAGTGACCACCAGGGGAAATTTGTAAATCTTAGCAATCTGGACAGTAAACAGAACAACCCAACCCTCCAGCTCAATAGGATTCTATGCATAAATAGGAGATGCAAAGTAACATACTAAGTTTCATAAAGAATCTCTGAAAACACCACCCGCACTGGCAGAATTAGGAGTCCAGCTCCCATCAATATTTTCCTTAATCCAACCATGTGAAGGGGGTTGCCATCTAATTAATAAAGGCCTTCCACCACGATTCTGATTCTTAGTAGCACAGGGTAGGGAAATACCAAAGTTTCTGACAGTGTTATAGTGATAAGAAATAATGTAAGAAATGGTAATGAAAGGGTGAGTCAAACAGTTGGCATGCTTATCATCATTCCTGACCAACCAGATAAACCATAACACCACTAAAAGAAAAGATGGAAGTTTGCTATTAAAATCCTTGGAATCCTTCCAACTCTGTAAAATGCCATTTAAAGTGCCTTTATAAAGCCAATACTTGAAAAAAATTTCCCAATCTCAGCCACACAAAATGGGAAAAGGAACACTCAAAAAAGATATCTGCAAAGGACTCCTCCCAATACCTGCAAAGGTAACATCTTGAAGCCAATCTCAAGCCTCTTCATTTCAGAATGCCATCAAGTGGAAGTAGGGGAAAAAATTCAATAAGAATAAGGAGATATAAGAAGACATATAACTATGCCATATCATCCTTCCCCATTTCCAATAACCAAAAGTATGCAAGTTAGAGTAAAGCATTTTAAAAATAGAAGCATTGGAAGAAAACCTCCAAATTGGTTTTTCAGACTTATCAAGACATAAAAGAAGTTTAGCAAAGGGTTTAGTATTATCCCCCAACAACTCCCTAAGTCTAGCCATGTCCCAATGACCATTATCCCAGCAATCGGAGACCACCATATCATTAGCCAAATTGAAGACTTCATCATGATAGTTGGAAAGCCCCCAATGTTCATGCCAAAATAAAACTATCCCTCTCTAATATCCCAAAAAATAAATTTGTAAGCCACGTTTCTAGCCTTTAAAATGGCCTTCCAATTTTTAGAGTCCCCAATATTCCATTGAACCGTAGAGGGGTGATGCTGAGAGCAATAATTATGTTGCAAAAATTGAGTCCAAAGTGAAGAGCCAAGCCTAAATTTGAACCACAACTTACAAATATTAATGTCAAGTATATGCTGCAAATTTTTGAAGCCCAAACCTCCAGTGAGACAAGGTTTACACCCTTTATGTTAGTATGTCCATATTTTGGAGGAACCTTCTCCAGCCCAAAAAAACTTATTGAAAATGTGTTCTAAGTCCTTCTGTGTACTCATTTTCATTGAACGAACTTGCATAGTGTGTAAGGGAATTGAGTGTAGTACACTTTGTAACAAGGTTAGCCTCCCCCCAAATGATAGAAAAACATTCCTCCAATCATGAATGTGTGACTTGATTTTATCTATAACATCATCAAATTGTGTTTGCTTTCTCCTTCCACGAAGAATGTTTACATTAAGGTATAGTAAAGGCATGGAAGCTTTAGAGAAAGCAGTAAAAATTGTGGCCCAAGTGGAAATAGCAGAAGTAACCAAGTTACCAAAATAAACGTGGCATTTAGTGTTGTTAAACAGAAGACCAGAATTTTGTTGAAATATGGTAAGATACTTTACCAATATTATAAAAGAGGCTCTAGAAGCATTAGTAAGAATTATAGCATCATCTTCATACGCTAAGTGACTGACTAATACCTTGGATTTATGCTTAATGAGGCTTGAAAAATAGTAAAAAACCATAATGAAGATCGTTGGAGAGAGTGGATCTCCTTACTTGATGCCTCTATGAGAAGAGAAAAATCCATAAGACTTGTCATTAACTAGGATGCTATAAAAATTATTTTCCAACCAACATTTAATCAAATCACAAAACTTAGCCTTAAAATCTCTAGCTTTCAAAATATTGAGAATAAACTCCCAATTAATTGTATCAAAAGCTTTTTTTAGTCAAGTTTTACAATCAAGTTACCACTTCTACACTTTCTATCAAGATCCTCCACCAATTCCTGTGCAAGAAGAATATTATCACAAATTTCCCTCCCATGAATAAAGGTTGATTTGGAGTGGAGATTAGTTTAGTGAGGTGAGGTTGGAACCGAGAGACAATCAACGTAATGATAACTTTAGAGACAATGGAAGTAAGTGATATAGATCTAAAGTTCTTCCAGTAATTTTTAACATTAGTTTTAGGTATGAGCACAATTAAGGAAGAGGAGAAGAACTTCTTAGGGGTATGCCCCATAAAAAAGCTTTGAATGCCAACTATGACCTCCTTATGAATAATATCCCAACAGTGTGTGTAAAAGGATGAAGTAAAACCATAGAGCCAGAAGCTTTATTAGCATTAATATCTTTGAAAGCATTGAGGATCTTTAGTTCAGTAGGAATTTCAACAAGGGACAAGGCAACCACATAGTCTCTATCTTTATCAAAAAATTTACTATTGACAAGAGTAACCTATGAAGTAGAAGCAAACAATTCAGTAAAATATTGAACGACACTATTACCAATCTCACCTTCATCAGTGATGAAATCCCCATTAGAGTTCTTCATCCTGAGAATGGAATTAATATTTCTTCTATGTTTAATAGAAGCATGAAAGTAAGTGTATATTATTAGCCTTTTGTTGAAGGAAACTTTCCTACAAGGCATAAGCATCAAGTAACAGAGAGTGTTTATGAGCCACCTCATTAACTAGTTGAGGATCAAAGATAACCAAATTTTCAAGAGCACCAACTTCAGCATGAGCTTCAAGTACTTTAGTATGAACATTGCCAGGAGTTTAGGTGTTCCAAATTCTCAGAATAGAAGCAACCTTTTTATGAAGTTGTCAGAGTATATACCAAGGGTCGCCAGTACCCTGTGACCAAAAGAAAATATGTTGAGATTTTCATACCTATTTTACACTGATTATGATGATATTACACTTTAAAGAAAGGTACACTTTAAAGAAAGGTATTTTTATGTTGAATTGTGGTCATTGGAGCAAAAAGATGCAAAAAAGAGCGAATTTAGGAGCAAAAAGATGCTTGTGGTCATTGGAGCAAAAAGATGCAAAAAAGAGCGAATTTAGAGCAAAAAGGACCAAAATATGAAGATTTGACCTTGGTCGCCGACGCCAGGCTCGACGCCGCCGTCGACGGGTTTTTCCCAAGAGTCTAGAATTAAATATTCTAGAAGGATGTCGACGGCACCATCGAGGCCACCTACGACGAGCATGTCGGTTCTCTCAACAAATGCATTGAATGTTGGTGATTTTTTAAGGGACGTTGCGCAACTCTTAAAAACTCTTCTACAACTCTAAAAGAAACAGTTTGGAGAGTTTTTGTTTTTGTGGTGCCCATTATAGTGTAGAGAGTGGTTAATATTGTGAGGAATTCTTCGAGAGATTGTAAGGGTGGAAGGAAAGTGAGAGATTTCTTTGTCCTTGACACTGAAGGATAATTCTGTGTGCTGTAAAGAAAGGAAGAGTTTCAGAGGAACTTCGAGGAGTCTGCTTGGGGAGGAATTAGAGATAAGTTGTATTTACTTATTGAAGTTTGTAAGACTTTGCTTTTATATATAAATTCTAAGTTTTGTTGTATCTTCTCAATGAGTTTTGAGTAGTTTTCTCTGTCTTTCTCCTTATCTTGAGATTTTATGAAATGATGATTTGAATTTGTTGTGCCATGAGAATGTTAAGGAAGTTGTGATGATCTTTTCACTTCAATCTTAATTTACTTTCAATCTGGCCAATTGATTTGTTAAAATATGTTTAGTTTTAAGACTAAAGTGAAGATTACATCCAAAACTTTAAGAGGTCAAAGTCTTTGAAAGTTGGGTGCAAATAAATAAGGAAATAAAAATTATCGGGCGTAGAATTGGAGATTTTAGAGTGACAAGCTAAAATCCTCAATTTGGTTTTATCGTTTGGGTGCTAATGTGTATATGTTAGCCCTCAGGTGGGGGGAACGTGGGAACTTTGATGTGAGAGCCGGTATCCTCCCAGCCTAGCCGCAGATTCAGTAACCAAGCATAAGATTAGTCAATGTTCTTTATATTTGGTCCAAAGGGTAAAGACTAGATATGCTCCTATTTGGCATAATATAATTTGAACGGATTCAATTTATCCATTGGATTCAATTTATCCATTCACATTCACTTATATTTCTTGACAAGGAAAAAGATGCTTTCTTATATATTGAACTTTACGTTATAAAATTTATTAGTAGAATTAGTTAATTAAGAGTTTATTAAAATTTCATTTTTATTTCAATTGCCTATTAGTGACAAATATACAATTTGAACTATATTGTTCTGATTAAGTATTGATTTTTTAAAATCTTAGTTCGTAGCCTCTAATATTACTCCCTCTGGGATCGATATCCAGGACTCCATTAGAGCCCTGTATTACTTGAGCGATACGTATACTTGCATTGATAAGTGTGACTTTACAATTATTGAATATTTTATACACATATTTTTAAACATATATAAAGTCATTGTCAAGTTTTTGGCGCCATTGTCGGGGTGGCAATGATCTGGACACATCGCTATGCATTTCATGTGACCAGATCGTCGCTATATATGTAGTCGTTGTCAAATTTTTAGCGCCATTGCTAGGGATTTAAATCTTCTAGCAGCAGTATTAAATTCTAGTATTTTTAAGCATATATAATGTCGCTGTCAAGTTTTTGGCACATTTGGCTTGGGAGTAAAAATTAGATTTAAAAAAAACCATAATTAGAGTAACAGACAAATTAGGACTATTAGAAAACTTTTACTTGATATACAACTTATTTTCATATTTAGTTAATTGTTTTTCTGTGTATGGATTTCAATTGTATGCGTAAATTTGGACCTGAAAATCTTATACCCTACGATTCAGAATTAGAACACACTGTTAGGAGAATTAGAAAACTAAGAAAAGAACCTAGAAATCCTGACACAATGGAAAACAATGTGAATAATCAAGTTATAGAAAATGAACATCAAACTAGACCTCTACGAGATTATGCAAATCCTACAGCAGATGAAATTCACTTATCTATCCAAAATCCTGATAGAGCTGCTAATTCATTTGAACTCAAACCTGCTATTATCCAAATGGTACACAACAATCAATTTAGAGGTACACCAATTGAAGATCCTAATTTACACCTTGCTAGTTTTTTAGAACTTTGCTCTACCTTTAAATATGACAGAGTTTTGAACGATGCTGTTAGACTTAGACTTTTTCCTTTTTCTCTTAGGGATAAGGCTAAGATGTGGTTAAATTAGTTAGCACCTGGATCTATTAGAACATAGGGAGAACTTTCACAAAAATTTCTATCCAAATATTTCTCTCCATTCAAAATTGCTAAACTTAGAAATGAAATAACATCATTTTCTCAGATTGATGGAGAGTCGATATGTGAAGCTTGAGAGAGATTTAAAGATCTTCTTAGAAAGTGCCCACATCATTTGTTACCAGATTGGTTGATAATTCAAACTTTTTACAATGGATTAGTGGGATCTCTTAAATTGATTATACATGTTGCAGCTGATGGTTCTTTAAAGTCAAAACCTTTTGATGAGGCTTATTCGTTAATAAAAGAGATGGCTACCAACATTTTTTAATGGCCCTCAAGGGTAAATCCTAATAAAAGAGTAGCTAGTATCCACAATTCTGATGCAATATCTATGTTAGCTTCGTAGATTGCTGCAATATCAAAGAGATTAGATCATTGTGGAATGAATTATTCTCCAACATCTACTATGATGGAAGAGAATTCATCTGGGCAATTTGTGGATGTTCAACCTTCTTATAAGACTTTATATGCTATTAACAATAGACCCAACAATCCTTATTCGAACTATTATAACCCAGGTTGGAAGAATCATCCTAACTGTAATTGGAATAACAATTCTTCTACAAATCAACAATGGG
>NW_018164893.1:231221-268632 GCF_001263595.1 Phalaenopsis equestris
ACCCATTAGGAAATTCATCCAGGAAATTCATCCAACCAAGGAAATGTTAATTATAGACCTTCTTATCCTCCACGACTTCACAACAACACTTAATTTAAGGAAAAGAAGTTTTCTATGGAAGAGCTGATACTAAATATGGGTCAAAAATTGCAGAAACAAGGAAATCAATTACAATTCAAGGAAACCAATTACAAAATCAAGGAGATGCTATCAAGAGTATTGAAAACCAATTAGGGCATATCACTATTGCACTTAGTAACCAAACATTGGGAACTTTGCCAAGTACAGTGGAACCAAATCCTGAAGATCAAGGAAAAGAACAGATAAAAGTGATACAATTACGAAGTGAAAAAGAATTGGAAACAAGAGTACAGAAAGAAACAAAAATTGAAAAAGTGAAAGTGGATATAGAAAAAGAAAAGGATCATGAATATCCAGATTTAGAATATCCACTTACACCAACGAAACTTACTATGGAGAAACCTCCACCATCATTTCCTCAATAATTAAAGCAACACAAAAAGGATAAACAATTTTCCAAGTTTATAGAAATTCTTAAGAAATTAACCGTAAATGTTCCCTTCGTAGAAGCTTTAGAGAAAATGCCCAATTATGTGAATTTTATGAAAGATATTTTGAACAAGAAAAGGAAGTTCACTGATAATGAGACTTGCACTTAGCGAAGAGTGTAGTGCAATTATTCAGAAAAAGCTTCTTGAAAATTAAAAGATCCAGGTAGTTTCATTATACCGTGTGCTATCGGTGAGTGATTTTTATGGAAGAGCTTTATGTGATTTTGGAGCCAACATTAATCTTATGTCTCTATCCATTTTTAAAAGATTAGGATTAGGAGAAGTCTCACCTACTTCTGTAACTCTTCAATTGGTGGATCGTTCAGTAACTTATCCTAAACCAGTTATAGAAGATGTGTTAGTAAAAGTTGAGAAATTTATCTTTCCTGTCAGTTTTATTATTTTAGATATGGAGGAAGATAAAGAAATACCTATAATTTAAGGGAGACCTTTTTTAGCTACTGGAAGAGCTATGATAGATGTTCCGAAGGGAGACTTAACTATGAGAGTTAAAAATCAAGAAGTGACTTTTAACATTGCGAAATCTATGAAATACCATGTTTTTGAAAGAGATAATGAATGTTTTTGCATGGAAATTTTTGAACATCTATTGAACGAGCATTTTAAAAAATATTTTGAAGATAAAAAGCATTTTGAAAAAGAAGAGCATTTTGAACCAAAGATGAAGTTACTTTGGACGAAATGGAAAACGAAGAACTAGATTAGGTTTAGGAAAGATTTGAGATGTTGGATATTATAAAAATACTGATAAGAATCTAGTTCCGTCAATTACAAAACCACCTGAACTTGAGTTGAAAACATTGCTTAACCACTTGAAGTATGTGTTTCTAGGAAACTCATCTACATAACTTGTTATTATATATTCAGAGTTAAATGATTTGCAAGAGAAAAGGCTTTTGGATACATTAAATGAATTTAAGAAAGCTTTTGGTTTGTGTCGGCACTATTTTTGGTGTATGTGGTTTGGGTTAACTTTGATATCAGTAACTTCATTTAGGCTTATATGATAATCATGTCACGTGGTTTGGGTTAACTTTGATATCAGTGTGAGAGAGGAACATGAGGGATGAGGAATTGAAGGCTTTGCCACAGTTAATATGATGAGTAACTTCATTTAGGCTTATATGATAATCATGTCATCAAGCCACGATTATATCGACCATTTGAATAAGTTCATTTCCTTGCCTGCAATATTAAGGTATTTTTTGGAGAAACCCGGGTGTAGTCTTCGGCTACAGTTAATTGAATCAACATGTGTCTCCCATCAATTAGTTTCACTTTCCACTTGTCTACTAGTTTGAGATCATCAAAACTTTTTGTGATAACTTTCATAGGTGGGTGCCCCCACTGAAATTTTTCAATATGAGCGAACCTGAATTTCTCAGTTAATGTTCAAATTTCTAAGTCAGTGAAAAAGAGTGCTACTTTCCCACATTTGCTACTTTTTTTCTGAACAAAAGAACAATCACATATACAATCGTGACAGTCCTTATAGCTTTAGGGAAGACAACCGCCGACTCCACCTGAGGATTACCCACCACGTGGGTAAATGAGGCTTTGTCAGGTTCAACCGAAGGAGTGAGCGTCATCAGAGCAGGGAAAACCACCTGTTAGAATATCCCGATATAATTGCGGCGAGGTGCGAAGGAACGTGAAGCTGTTGGTGTCTCCTGCTGTAAATTCCCAAAATCACGGAAGCAGGGAGAGACAAACGTGCAGAGATATGCAGTTGTCGGCGTCGAACAGACGAGTCGCTAGCCGCTGTCGGCGTCGAAACAGACGAAACACAATAACGACGCGAGTCGACGAAGCAGAGAAGTGAGAAGCAGAAGTGGAGAGACGACGAAACGGAGGCGAGGCGCGAGCCCCTCTTCTTCGAGCAACTGAATCATTGGCGACGAAAATCCCCAATCGAAAACCTTGCAGAGCTCTCAACCGCCATCTTTTTTCATATATGTGTGTGTGTATAAATAAATAAATAAATACATATATATGTTGTAGAAGATAACTAGGAGGGGAGACGAGACACAGTAAACGATGCAGACGCTAGCCGCTGTCTAGCCCCAAGCAAGCGTTCGACCGACCCCTTGCAACACTCTGGTGAAATGGTTCAACTCTTGGCCGGTTCAACCCCCATGGCCTTCTCCCGGGGTTGGGGGAGCTTTGACTTCATGCGTCGAAGTTTCTGGCTTCTTGTAGCACGGAGTCCAAGTCCGCCACGTTAAAGGTAACAGAGATATTGTAGTCTCTTGGTAGGTCGATCATATAGGTGTTATCATTCCACAACATGTCTTGCTAGAATAAATATACATCATCTCTTGGCACATTCTGATCTGGAGCTAGATATAGATGTAGGTTCCCGCAATGCATTTCTCGAGCCATTAAGTCTGGAATCTTTTTCTTTTATTTCTCGTACTCATTGGAATTTAGTTGATTAACTAATATGTGATGAGTGATCAACTCTATTGTGGAATTTGTGTTAGGTTATACCATTCTCACCAGTAACCACTTAGGAGATACCTCTTCTTCACTGATAGGACCTTGATCCCTTTGAAGCATTTCCTTCCCCATAAAGTTCTTGAGACACATTTCAAATTTTGGGTTCATCCCTATTGTCTGGACATCAGATGATGGTTACCATACTAAATTGATAAATCTCTGAAATTTCTCGACGTGGCACAAAAGAACCTCATTTCTGACATGCGAGTCCTCCCTCAGTAGGGCCAACTCAGGGATGAGTTTATAGATTTGAAGGTCTAAATATTTCATTTGGGATTGTACTGTGTCTGATATCGGCTCCTCAAACTTATGGCCCCTTTGGACATCTAGGGTCAATTCTGCTGATGCTTTTTTGAATGCCTGCAAAATGCTAGCTAGAGGCACCACCATCTCATACTCTACCGGAGCACACATTATATTAATCACTACCTTCTAGAACAACTATTATTACCGTAGCTGGAATCTCTATCTTGGGGTCAACTAGAATTGATGGCGTCTCTTCCTCGTTGGTTGAAAGTTGAAAATCTTTTTTGTAGTCACTTTTTCCGGATCAACGTTTATTTCTTCAACTTCTCCTTGATCAGTTAAAGCGATCACTCTGCAGGTTGTGCAATCTGATTCGCTATGCCCATACCCGTATCACTTGAAGAACTTCTTGACTGGGACAAATTTAAGAATGCAACTTGGTTCCACTTGTTCTCTGCTCTGAATCAGGTTTTCCACAGATGAGGTCAGCTTGGATGTTCTCCTTGAAAGGTGTGCATGTTTGCATTAAAATAAAAGAAAACAAAAGTGCAAATAGAGCTATAAAATCTATACAAAACGAGAAGGAACATGGTTGACATCATCATCAATCAAGCTCAAAAAGTCGGAGTCACAAGTCTGAGCCTCCTAAAAGAAAGATCTATCAAAGGTGAACCTCATGTTTGCAGTAATGTAAAAGAAAACAAAAGTACAAACTAGAGCTATAAAAGCTACACAAAACGAGAAACAACATGGTTGGCATCATCATCAACCAAGCTCAAAAAGTCGAGTCGCAAGTGTGAGCCTCCTAGAAGAATGATCTATCCAAGGCGAGCCTAGCACAAAAAATGGACCGCTTTGTTACATTCCCTATGAGTTAAAATAAAAAAGAACCTATTTGAATTCCTTTAAGAAAAGAAAAGCATTATCAGTAGTAACTTGATGCTGTCCAAGCTTTTCCGCCATCATCTGAAGGAAACTAATGATTGCGGCATCATCACTTTCAATAATCATACCTTCATTTCAAACATCCAAGGTTGTATGAATTTGCTAAGTATCACCGCATCAATGGACTAAAGATTGACCGACTGCAAGGATGACTTTCCCAATTTCATCTCGAATCAAGATACCCACTCCGGTTTTTCCATTAGAGAGAAGTGCTCCATCAATGTTGGCCTTTAACCAACCCGAAAGTTCTCCTGGGTGTAACACAGCTGTAAGATCCTGCAGTTGAATTTTGCGGATAAGATGTGGTGGTCGCCTTGTGATGTGGTCTCTTCACTTCTAAATCTAGGGTATAAATATTTTTTCTGAAGTAAGCTGGTTGGAACTGATGCTGCGACTCTCTCTTCATCTTGGGCCAGGTAGCAATCTTTTCTTTTCACTCACGCTGGTATATGGACATCATATTTTTGCCCCGTTCTCTCCTTCAGTTCTTCAGATCACAGCGCAAGCCTCAGTTGAAGTCAACGGATCTCTTACTGTATCTTTTCCCGGGTGGCTCAAGCGTTTATCTTCTTGGTGTCATGATTGGGGTTTTAGGTTGAGAGGTGAAAAATGGTGTATGAGACTAATTGACAGTGTTGAACAATTGGGATAGTTGATTTTGAAAATTAGTAAAGGAAAATTAGGTTTTTTTTTTAAATTTATCTATGGTTTGGGAATATGAAAGAAAATTTTTTTTGTGGAGAGGTAAGGCAAATGTTAGAAATCCCTGGGATGAGACTAAAATTTATCTATGGTTTGGGAATATGAAAGAATTTTTTTTGTGGAGGGGTAAGGCAAATGTTAGAAATCCCTGGGATGAGACTAGGGTTAGGCGAGCTCTGATGCCAGATGATACTAGAGTTAACCTAAACCACAAAAGAAATATAATATTATTGTTGAAATTAAAATATGTTACAACGACTATTCATAATAGTAAATAAACAATAACAAGCCTAACAAGCACCATAGAGCAACGAAGAAGGGATGGGTGGCGGCTAGCCATCAAGTAGGTATGCTGATAACAGGTGTTGGTGAAGGTCGAGTGGTTGGAAGATGGTTTTGACAGCATGGGGAAGGCAGAGGAATGGTTATAGTTGCTATCCGGAAGTCGAGAGGGATTGGCGATAACCTTAGAAGGAGTGGAGGGATGGGAAGGCAGCTGGAGATGTGGGAGGGAGGTGGTGACAACAGGTGAGGGGGGCTTGGATTTACGGCTGATGGCAGGTAGAGCTGTTAAAAAAGCTCGTTGTTCACCAACATTTCGTGTTCGACTCGCTAGGGAGTTCGTGTTTGATTCGTTCGATAAACAAATAAAACGAGCATGAATAATTTTTTCTTAGTTTGGTTTATAAACGAGCCAAACACGAACAGTCATATGTTCGATCGAGAAAATTAATTACTTTTAAATTTTTTTTCATATTTTAAAAATAATTATGCGCTCTAAAAATATATCATATTTTATAAAATTAAATCATATAAATTATAAGAGTTTGAGTTTGAAAGCTTAATTTTGTATTTCATTTGTAACTTATTTTTAACAATTTGTAATAATACAGTTGAAGAAATAATTTTTTTTTAATTTAGGGATGTTATTTATCTTTCTTTTGGTAATTTGAGAATGAATAATTAAATTTATTATCATTTTAACAATATAAGCAATTCGAACAATACAAACAAATTTGAAAGATTTCAAACAATTCAAACATTCAAATATTTCAAACTTTTCAGTTATTTAGAATTAAATTCAAGCAAGTCGAACTGAACACGAATAGTAACTTCACGAATATCGAATAGGAACCTATTTTAAATACATTTAATTTCGAACGAACGGAACAGGAACACGAGCTTTGTTCTTTCGTGTTTGGTTCATTTACATCCCTAATGGCAGGGGGAGGTTGGTCGACCTTGGGTTGGTAACGAGGAAGGAGGTTGGTCGACCTTGGGGTGGTAACGAGGAAGGAGGTTGCATATGGTTGGTGCAGCTTGTTTTGACGAGAAAGGGGGCATGGTGGGCTAGCTGGAAGGACGACAACCGTAGAAGGGCAGGGAGGGTTTGACGGTAACAGTATTAAGGGGGAAGTGTGGATTGCGATGGCTGCCTAATAGGTTCGAGGGGTTGGTGGTTGGGAATTCAGGAAAGGTGTGGGGGACTGGAAGATGTCAACAAGGATAAAAGGTGAATAAAAAGAAGGATATGCGCCACCTTGGGACGATTTGCAGCTGAAGCATCTTCTTGTTGTTGGATACAACCTTAAGAAGGAAAAGGGGATGCCGACATCTGTCTGATGGAAACACTCAAGAAAACTTAACACTAACGCAAGAAAATGCATATATACATACATGCATACAGAAGATAACTAGGAGGGGGAGATCCCTTCCTTTGGGCGGCAACCCTAACCCCAAGCAAGGTTTTGATTGGCCTTCTGCTACACTCTGCTAAGCCGGTTGTACCCTTCGACGGTTTAGCCCCCAAGCCCCCGCATCACACACCGTCCTCATCGCTGTAGTCCTCTCTGACAACAACTCTTTCGTTGTTTTCTTGTAGTTTCTTCACTTTCCAGCCCTTTTCCTTGCTGCCTCCGTCCAAGGAAGCCTTCCTTTTGCTGCCCAACGGTCTACCGCATCCACCATTGTCATTCTAACCCTCCCTTTTCACTGGCACAACTGTTCTAGCTCTTCCCATTTACCATGTCAACTGTTCCAGCCCTCTATACAGCTGACATAACTATTCCAGTTATCTATTCTCGCTGATGTTGCTTTTTATCCTTTTTTTGAGCTGCCATCATCCCGGACAGCCGTGCTACGTCAATATTTGTCCCGTACTTGCTATTCGGAATTTGGGAAACCATTGCCTTAATTTTTTCAGTTTGCAAACCACCTTGTACACCTTTTGATTTATAGCCTATTCTTAGTTGATGGGATGATAAGGAAAATTAGAAATTGGCAGTCCCCCTCAAGTATTATATGCTTATATTGATGAACAACTCTTTTAATAAAATTTCTTGAAAAAAAACATAATATTATTGACGATAATTTATGCATTTTTACCTTCATTTTGATAAATAATAATTAAAAGTATGATTTTTTTTTTTTTTTTTTTTTTTTTTTTGTGTGTGAAGGCATTGGCTTTTAACAAATTGATTAAAGTAGCTATGGAATTTTAACTTCTCTATAAGCCCTTGAGTTTAAAATTTAATAACCAAGTAATTAATAGTGTGGTCAGCTCGTACTTTTAACCTATTGATTATAGTAGTTATGGAATTTTTAACTTCTCTATAAGCCCCTGAGTTTAAAATTCAAGAACCAAGTAACCAAAAGGGCGGTCAGCCTGTATTGCTTGAGATATGATTTTCACCATAAATTTCTTCAATGGTTAAGAAAATTAATTCATCTGTCAAGTTTAGTAGCTTTTTTTTGTTCAGCTTCATATTTAGGAATGACTGCTGAATTAATCGTTCTATTTTTTTAAACTATTGTAGGTTGATTTGTTTATCTACGCATTCAATAACATATTCCACAGCTTTTAGAAGTTTGGTTCAGATTCAAGGATCTTTAGGGGAAGTTCATGCTTGTAGTTAGGTTGAAATAAGATTTTAATTTCAATTTGAGCTCATATGTGATGAGCTCTGTGTTAAGAGGTGTTAATGGGGCGCGTCTAGGGGCGTGGCGCAAGTCCATTCTCCTCGAGCCCACGGGCGGTTTGGGTGGGGGTGTGTGTGTGTGCAATCCCCATGGGCCTACACATCGGATAGCCATATATGCCTTTAGGGCACAATTTTCACCCCACTGGGGCATACGTCTCATTGTTTAGGTACATAAAAGAGAAAAAATTCCCTAATTTTCCACACACACCACAACAAAAGTCCCGCAGTCTTTTACTCCATTTCGTCTCTTCCACATCCACACACAGAAACCTGTTGCATCATCCTCTTCGCCTGTTCAAAGTTGCACAAAGATGCTCCCACATCAGCCGTTGCATCATCGCTCGCATGCAAACAATGTCGCACACAGACGTTTCCACGACAGACGGCGCAACCGTCTCGCTTCCTCTCTCCTGGAGATGCTTTTCACCTCTCCCGCAAATGCTCTTCTATTCTCCCGCACAGCGCATCTCTTTCGCAGGGTTTCTCTCCCGTAGGCTGCAACTTGATTTATTGAGTGATGAAAACTCACACGATTTTTAAGGTTTTATACGGAATCAGTTTAGCTACAATAAGTTCAGTGTAGCTGCGATAATTTAACCATGGCTTTGGTAAATTCACTTTAGCAATAGTATTTCACTATTTTTACCTGAATTTTTTTTAACTTTAATGTGTAAGCACAATAATTTTGTTATTCAGCACAATTAGTTATTTTTATTTTCTCTTAATATTTATATTCATTTTCTTTTAATATATTGGGGCTTATGCCCCGCCCCTTAACTGCTAAAATGCCCTGCCCATAGCCACACCTTTTAAAGCATTGCTGATGATAGGTTCAATTTCAGTTGTCAATCATGGTCTTGTTTCTTAATTGACCTCCTGATCAATTTTAATTTCGAAGCCAAATTGTTAATTTTTCTCAACTGTAGATCATGTTTATAAATATGTTCTATTAGATGTGTATATTCAAATTCAATAAACATTTTTTGCATCGAATCATTTTCTAAAGTGTATTCATATTCTCTAATTTCTTCGATAGGATTAGATTTGATTACATATGTTTTTGTGTTTGTTTTAGTTTTGTGAAAAAAATCATTGATTTATTCATTAAAGTTCATCCCTTTATTTATCAATTAATTGATCTGTTGAATCTAACTTCTAGCCATTTTGATTCAACTCAATCATACCTGAGTTGACATGCAACGATAATCCTTGATACGATTTTGATATAAATATTAGGATCTTATGTTCACTAATACATAAATGGCTGGACTGCATAAAGAAATAAAAAAAACCAGAATTAAGTGTTTTTGAATTTTTGAGCCAAGCCGTAGTGTCATTAGTGACAAACTATAAAACATCATTTATTCCTTTCAAATAATAATTTTAGAATTTGTAAACTTTTAATTCACTCTTCATCATTTGAAGCTTTTTGGTGAAAGGGATTTTTTCATCGCGCCTATTATGTTGGTCAATGTTGTTGCTATGACTGATTTCCCTTTGTTGTCTTCTTTCAAAATTAGCGAGTTGATGTTGCAACTGAAGGAGTCTCCTTTCATATTTTCTATGGTAAGCTCTTGAACATCTCATTGATGATTTTTAATTGGTGGCATGATGGATTCCTTCCAATTAGGGTTTCATTAAAGGTAAAATAAGGCATTTTAGGGTTGGTGTTGCGATCAATGAATCCCTAAAGATTTAGGATTTCTATGACTTTAATGACGACATCGATCTAAGTTTTGTAGTTGATGTACAGGGAGTAAAGATGGCCTTGTGAGTATTTGTAAGATAATGAGGAAACCTGAAAAATGAAAGGGATTTGGAGAGTAAGAAGGGCTTTTGCTGCTGTTTTGTGGAAATCATAGAGTAAAAGTGTGGCCTGCAGTTATAGTGGGGTACAGGTGTTGAGGAGAATCCACAACCCATTTCAGATCGTGCCAATGCTTGAAATGGAAGAGGATATAGCTCTTAAACTTGAGAGAAATTCGAGAACCAAGCTCTGAAGTGCGTAAGCTACAAAACTTCAAGTCCCAAAACAGGTTTTGAACAAAATAAATAGCTTAAGAAACAAAGTTAACCCTAATATGGACATAAACCAGCAATTAGAAAGCATTTAAGGTGCCAACCGGTTCCTTGGACAGTGGCAAGCCCTGAACCAGCCACAGCCTCCACTTATTGGGCTTGCTTTTTTGTCTCGGGCCCACCTGAAGGAGGACGCCCATGCCACTAATGTATTGCGAGAAAAGAACTGTGGTACTACAAACTGAAAGCAACAAAGTTCATGCACTTGTTGAATGTGAAGCACACCACCAACAATGATCTATTAGTCGCAGTCTAGCGGACGACCAAAGCAACCTCAACAGTAGTGCCAATACCTTCATCAAGTAGTAAATCTTCAAATTGTTTGATTAAAAAAACATTGAGGATTCACTGCGTCCTAAAATAGTGTATTGGATTGATCTGGGAAATGGTTGGTCTGAATAGTGTGAAGTAATCGAAATGCTAGAGGACACACTACCTATCAATCTCATAGGTACTAACATCATAGGCATGATTAGTCAAATACAAAGCTACAAAACTAAAAATAAAATACAAAGCTACAAAACTAAAACAAAACGTTACCAATAACTATTTGCTTTTTCGTTGAATGAAGAATTTCAGATATGCATTATATCTATAATAGTCTATTCTGATTTATCTGCCATTCTATCATTAGAGCAGTTTTGACATGCTTTATGGGGGAGTGATCCTTTCTTTTTGACATCTTTTAAAGTTCAATCAAATACGTTATTTATTGTCTTGCTTATTATTGAAAAAAACAAGAACGGCTATGCGGGATTTGTGAATTAGAGAACCAAGCCCCCTGCACTGCCTGCCAAGCTGCTTTAATAAATTTGTTTATTCATCATTTTTGTTTAATTCATCTTTCCATGTTCGCCTAACTTCCTTTCTTTCATAAAACAACTTTACAGATAATCACAATGCAATTACAATTCTCAGTTTATGGGCACCGGTCTTCTGTGTGAGTATTGTTAAGAAATCATAATACTTTGCATTACTGTTGGTTGATGATTGAGATGCATTGCACTGTACTTCACTCTACTTGATCTTATCAAAACTTCTTGCAGGAAGTTTTTCACCAATTCTCTCTATTTTTTTCCTGTTTGTTTGCTTTTGCAGATTTACCTCTTAGATATTCAGTTGTTCTACACTGTATTTTCAGCTGTTTATGGTTTTCTTCTTGGAGCAAGGGACCGTTTGGGAGAGGTAAGTGCTCTTGAATTAGAAAATGTTGTTGTCAGGCTTTAACAGGTGCTTCTGACATTTAATCAATAAATTAATGCATTTGATTTGGACTCATGTACAAATTTGTCTTGTGTTACATTTGCAAATTCAGACTTCTAGGCAAGCATATGTATAAATTCCTTTTCTTTTTTCTGGGATTATTTTTTACTCATTATGCCACACAAGTTGATGGAAATGGGATTGAGTTGTTTTAATAATTTTAAAGCCTCTTTCTTATTTCTTCAGAATTTACAGAATGTTCTTTACTGTTTTTGACAAAATTTCTGGTGAATTGTTTGTGGCTTTATAACTTTTTTAATAAAGCTTCCGAATTAGCGATATTTAATGGTTTTGATCAAATCACTCTTGATATGTTATCATGATGTGGTCATCAATTTGTTTAATTCGCAAAATTTGATTTGCTCTGTCATTCTCTGGTTTCATCACATAGTGTGACAACTCTATTGATCTTCATCCTTGTTCCTCATCTCTTTTTAGATCAGATCTGTGGATGCTGTTCATAAATTGTTTGAGGAGTTTCCTTCAGCATTTATGGATAAACTTCATGTATCCCTGCAACGAAGGTACAATTAGCTTGTTTAAATTCTCATTGGGTTCTTTTTTTAACCTATTATTTTCCATCCTAATTCCATTCTTAATATTGTGCAGGAAGGAGCTGAATACGTCTGGCCAGGTGACTGCAAATCCATGTTAATTTGAAATCAATTGCTACCTTGTTTTTTAAGACATCGTTAATGCTAGTTATTATGTTGAAAGCAGGGCTGCTTTGCTGCACGTAGTATTTCAATGAATTTAGCCTTTTTCTAGAAAAAAAAAGAATTTACAAGGTAAATTGTACCCGGGTTTTGAGGATATGGAGTCTTCTGTAGGTTCATTCTTTTGCAAATCCTACATTTTTCACCCTAGTTCTTTTTCACATAACTTAGGCCTACTTCGTTGCCAGTTTTCAAAATGTTTTCGTTGATTTATGTTGATCAAAATTACTCATTAATCATGATTATCTGATTATGAATATTACCATTTTCAAATTTTGGCATTAATTGTACGAGCTTAAATGCTACAAATGTTCTTTCTATCTATAAATTTGGTTCTCTCGTTTATCAAGGCTTTGCAAATCCTAAATATAAACAAAATAATTTGGATCATATTAATCATGATCCATAAACTTCAACAAAGATTATGGGCGAATTAGAGTCGCTATATGATGCTAATTTTGAAATGGTTTCCCATAATTCAACCACCTATCACTCTTGTGTTGGTTGTATTTCTTCGGTTTCATTTGGATTATTTCAACCAGTCCACTTTACATTTTTTGAGTTCCATTTATGTTAAACTTTCACTTGTCGATGCTGCTACTCTTCGTTTATCTGGGCCAGTTGTGGTCATTGTTTAGGGCAAATTGGAAGTTACTACTCAGGTTAAAGGAGTTATGGATTGGTTCTTCATTTTGTGGATACTAGCAGAAGATTGATTTGAAGACATCCCTGTTGTTACTTCTTTAGCAAATTATTTTGTCACAATTGCTCTATGTGTTTTATGTCTTGTGCTTAAACTTTCATATACAAGGTATATTCACAAAAGATTAGCTCCTACCTTCAATCACTATGGTTAATGATCTTCTTTCATTAGATCAGATTTTCAATTTTAATTTGGAGCCATATTTAAAGTTTCCTTTGGAGTCAAAGCCATTGCGCCTAATTTTGCTAGTTACATTATTATGTTCATCACATCATGATACCGAAGGTAAACAAAATTGCAGCGGCTTGAAAAATGTAAATTCAGAAACACAGGAAACTACAATAAATGGGTTCTTAGAACAAGAATAAGTAATAACAAACACAAACAATGGTGCCAAAAGCTTGATGCAATATTTTATGGATAAGAAATTTAAGCAATTAATGTTGGGATTCTACGTAAGTATAAGTATCGTTATCAAGTAATAAATGACTTTCTATTTAACCCCAAATATCGATCTCACGGGGAAACTTTAAATTTGAAATGATAAATTTACTAGGAAATTCACAGAAGGTCAAAACGAAATTACTGTCACTAATTTTGAATGTTAAGATATTATCAGAACTAAATTTTTTAACCAATAACAAAACTGAAATAAAAAGTTTAAATAGTAACTACTAAACTATTAAATTATTTTTATGTGATAAAGATTTCTTATGTGAAAAATCATCTTTCCCATTACAATGAGGTTTTGGTAAAATGAGATGAGATAAACGGTTCAAATATGTATTGTGTCAAATAAGAACAATTTTAATTCTCTACTTTGATACAGTGTTATAGAAAATCATTGGCTAATCTTAGGTTTAGTCCCTAAATCCGTGGCTAACCTAGGAAGATACTGACTCTCACCCCAGAGCTCCCACTTCCCTTCACCTGAAGGCTAACTCTGGCTTTAGTTCTTATATACTAAGATCGAGTTTGTCACCCTAAAATCTCCAATTCTATGCCCAAAAATGTATATTTCCCTATTTATTTGCATTTAATTCCATGAACGAAATACTACTCCATGGAATTAAATTTGATTCTCACTCTGTTGTAGAACTCATACTACATTTTGTGGATCCTATGCTTAACAGCATATTTTAACATTTCAATTTCCCAAATCAAAAAAAAATTAACAACAGAGTTGAAAACTCATCACAATTTATTTTATATTTTAAAATTTGCACATCCAAATTATCTCTTCATTTTACCATATCTCAGAGTAAGGACAAAGATAAAGGAAACTACCCACACTTCATAAGAAAGATACAACGAAACACAAATTTCATATATAAAGAAAGATCATACAACACTAATAAACAAAAAACAACACTTATCTGAAGCTCTTTCTCAAAGCAAATCCCTTGTAGCATCTTCTAAGAAATATAGGAAGAAGAAATCTCTCTTTTCTCCTTCTCAAACACTCTTAGAGAAGAATTCACACTTAACTCTCCACAAAACTCTAAATTGTAAGAACAATGGACTCTAAATGGTTGTTGAATGAAAAATGGAACAATGTGTGATGCGTAGAAGATTGAATTGGGACGATGAGATGTCAGGAAGAGTCACTTTCTTGATCAATTTTGAGCCCTGATAAATGTTCTCCAATAGGATCGTCCAAAAACTCTTCAAAAAGCGATCAAATTCGTCGAATCTTCTAGAAACAGGGGTTGAACCGACATTGGCGCCGTCGGTGCCAGTGTTCCGCAACTTAATTCACTGATTTCTGTCAAACGACACCGTCGACGCTGCTTCTGGTGTCGTCTGCGCTGAGTAAAATTCACCATCTGTTCCGTCCGTCTGCGGCATCGGCACTGCTCTTGGCGCTGAACATTTCATCAAAAATGTCATTTTAATTCTAAATTTCATCTTTTTTGCTTCCGTTTTGCTTCAAGTCTTAAAAATCAACAACCTGCAAAAAAACATAAAAAATACATTCCTTTAAAGTGTAATATCACCAAAAATTAGTATAAAATATATGTGCATATATTTTTCGTGTATCAGTAATCTAAGGTTGACTCAATCTGGGCTGAAGTAAGATTAACCCGACCCTCCCTAAATGATGGTGGTTATGATAGTATGGTATTGATTGTGATGTTCTGAAATGCTCACTACCGTGGCTGTCTCATGCTTGAAATTGGTGCCTCAGTCCCATTATCCTCTATTGTCTCCAATACTGATCCCACCGATTCTTCTCTATTTACTAGGGAACCTATGGTTTCAGACTTCGCCGAAGGACGATACACCGATCAACTTTAGTGATAAAGTAGGTGTTTTTATATCCATCATGTCGCGGTTATCTTGACACGGTCTCCATAACAAAAGATGGTAGTATTTATCTTGACACGGTCTCCATAACAAAAGATGGTAGGCGTCCATTTCATTTTTATTTTTATTTTTTAATTTGCTTAGCTTGAATTTACTTTTTGAAATAAAGAGTTCGTAATTTTAAAATACTCATAGGCGTTTTTCAAAAAAGAGATTTGTATGCATCTCATGGCAAGAAAATTGTAAATTTAACTTAATTTTGACTTGGGCAACATTCTTAGATTATGTGTGTGTTTAGCACATTAATTAAAATAGATATGTGAATTAAAGTTTATTTGAAGCTATATCACGCATCATTCTTAGACTATATAATTCAAAGTTTTACCGGTTGGAGCACATATGACTGAATTGGTTATAATTATCTTTAAAGACTATGTGCTTTGAGTTTAATATTATTTTTGTAAAAATAAATAAAACTTTAAAACTATCTTTAGTAAAGTCTTTTGTGTGAATATTTGATCATTAGATCACTTGCATTTTTTAATTTTTAAAATCAAACAATGCCTTATGTCTGCTTATGTGAGTGTTGTTGATCCGGTGATGATTGCTCATGAATTATTAAAATTTTCATATTGGTTATTATTTATACTAAATCTAGGATTTTAAAATTCAATGATGAATTAAAATTTCATTGGGAAGGCCCTATTTTAATCATTAGTGCGTTATTGAGCCTTCTATAAATCAATGCATGTATTCTTTTATTATCATTAACTGTGATAATTTTTCTTAATTATTTGGAAAATTTCACTTCTTATATTATTGAGTTCAATTATTCTAATTGAAGTCATTTTGGAAGTCCAAATCACTGAAAATTTTGGCAGCCTCCAAGCATTTCTTCCTCCTACGGGGTATCAAGTGGAGTACTGTTCTGCCCATGTACTCATAATTTGCACTTTGTTGGTGTCTTGCAACACTGCAGCTGTAAAAGTCTTCTAATCCTCTTGATCTAACCTACCCATCTATAAAGAGCACATGAGCCTTCAATTAGCTTGTATGAAATCTGACCCACCCGTCTACAAGATACTCATGAACCTTCTGTTAACCTATATGAAAGTGATGTGAATACAAATTCTTCCATCGAGTTGGAACAACTCGAACTTGTTCTTATTTTGCAAATTTCTTCGTCGAGTTGGAAAACTCAAACCGGCACTTAACATTTTCTATTCTTTTTTCTTTAAAGTGTGAAACTTCAAGATACATTTTCAAAATACATGTTGGTGGTTGTAATTTGTAATTGTTGCAATTAACAGTAATTACTAAGGGACTCCTTAGGATTATTTTTATTTTTTATTTTTAATTTTCTATTTTTACTTATTTCGTTGTTTTGGTTTTTAAAAATATTTTTTGTTTCTAACATTTTTATATCTTTTTTATTTTATATTTTAAAAAAACTCAAAATAGCTTTTTGGCCTTTTATGTATTAAAAAAAGGCACTACCACCACTTGATGGAGGATGCAGGTCTATAGCGGAACGAGATTGGGAATCCCATAAATTGGGATTCCAGTTCAATATGCCTAGTGGATCACATTATAGCTACCTAGGGTTGTGGGTCAATGGCTACCTTTAAAGTTCTTTTTTCTTGATTTAGTATTGGTATTAGTTAATTTTTTTAGAAATTATATATTTGTTGGCTTTGACTGTTTGTATAGTTTTGGGTTTTTATTTTTGGTAGTTGTGATTTCTTATCAGGTTTTCATACTTTTGGAGTGCTGTATTCTTCCATTTTTTTAGGTGATGTGCTTGCAACTTGATTTGAGAATATGGTGATCTCTTCCAGATGTTTGGTGACCTCCTATGCCACCGATTTTGCTATGGACCAGCAGTTTACTTATTCCATCCTACAACTTCTCGAAACCCATTTCTTCCTCACCCCATATCGTCTAACAACCCTAGATCAATGTTATTTGGTATCTGAGCCCAATTAACTCTAAATCTCTATGAATTTTTTCCCACTCTTAACCTTAAAAATCACATAGCCTAACTTTATACCTCCATAAAAATCATCCCTTCACCTTGCATCCTTAACCCTAAGTCACATCCTCCTTATCAGCTAAAACTCTAATTGGGAGAAAAAGGATGCCATGTCATCGAGAAGAAGCATGCAAAGATGTGTCCAATTGCTTACAACGAAAAACATGTAAAGGGAGCTCCTCCAACTACAATAAAAACTTTTCGCTTTTGAGAGAAGATAACCTAGAGATTTCACTCATACATGTTGGATCAGAAGAAAGGCAACCTCTTCCACCAGGAAATTTTTGTTGATGAACTTAGGCCCCGATAGTTTGACATTGAATACCATTGGAGGGATAATGATTTTGGTGTAAAGGTTACTTTTTCGGATTTTGATGACCATATAGATCCAGATAATTTTATTGAGTGAATCTATATTATGAAATGGGTCTTTTGAGAATTTGGATGTTTAACCTACAAGAAAGTGAAGTTACTTGCTATCAAATTAAAGAGTAGTAATTCCTTGTGATAGGAGAATCTGAAATGTTTGCTTTTGCAAGAGGAAAAATGGTAGATCACAACTTGATCCAACATAAAAACCATTGCATTGTGAAATGAAAAGTGTGCAATCTCATTATTGTTGAATGTAGTTTTGAGAATGTAGCATGTACATAAATGGTGGACAAATGAAGTCTTACTCTCTTGAAGCATTCTCAATTATATTCGTTGACTTGGTTGTAGAAGGGAATAAGATTATTATTAACAGAAGGTATCTAGTAGAATTTTCAACTGGAAACAATCTGCAAGATAACATGTGGTGTGATCTCGTGTCTATGATTGCATTTCATATTATTTTGAGTGGGTTGTTATAGCATGATAGCAATATATTTCATGATGGCTACAAAACACCTACTTGTTTACTATTGACGAGAAGCATATTGTGCTTCTACATTTGAAAGAATCAACAGTGATGAGTACTTAGATGGGGACAAGAGTTACAATGTCTCATGCTGCATTTCCATATGTCATGAGAGAAGCTCTAGTTGGACTAGATTTGGTGATTTTGAAGGGCACTGAGATAACAAAGCTGATGCTCGAGGCAATGCAACCTCTATTGGAGGACTTTCATGTTGTTTTGACTTATTGCCTACTATTTAGATTATCTTTCCTACGAGAGATTGATGTTGTTATATATATCATCACTTAATCAATGCTTCTAAATCGACTAGTTTTTTAGATGAGATAAGAAGCGTATGTAGAGCTACAAAAGCGAGTTGAAGATCTGATGGTTTTGGGACTAGTCCGTGAAAGCACCGGTTTGTGTGCCATACCAGCTTTGATTGTGCCAAAAAATGATGGGCCGTGATGTATGTGCATTGATGTTACAACAACGAACAAGATTACCTTCAAGTATTGATTGTCCATTACAAGATTGGATGACTTATTGGGTCAGTTGTAGGTAACTAGCATCTTTTTAAGATAGATCACACACTAGATATCACTAAGTTCAGATGAGGTCTTGGTATGAGTGAAAGACAACTTCAAGACACGAGATGAGTTGTATGAGTGAACGGTCCTATCATTTGGCTTGTCCAACACCCAAAGCATATTTACAAGATTGATGAATAAGGTTTTTGGAGCTTTCTTTTGAAAGATTGTTGTTGTATACTTTGAAGACATCTTAGCATAAACCATTCAGAAGGAGCATTTATCATGCTTATGTTTGGTGTCATTATCATGCTTATGTTTGGTGTTTTTGGATAGAGATGCTATATGATCATCTAAAGAAGTGGCTATCTCACACCATGGACATTCTTTTACATTTTTTAAACTTCCAACATTTAGATGAATCCCATGAAGATCAAGGCTATTTTAGGTTGGTCTAGCTCGTAGTCGTTTACTCAAGTATGCTAATATCATGTATTGATATCCTTTTAGAATATGTTTATCAGGAACCTGAGCTCTATAGTGGCACCCTTGATGGAGCTTCTCAAGTTAGTTCAATTCACTTGGTCAGATGAAGTGCATATTAGTGTTGTTGCTCTGGAACGACATGATACTCGGGACTCTATTCTGGCCCTTTTAGACTTTCAAGCACATATTCGAGGTTAAGTGTGATACTTGATATCAGAATTAGAGCTATATTGAGCTATTGAGGACAACTCATTACTTGCTTTAGTGAGAAATTGAATGAGTCCAAGTGAAAGTATTCTATCTAGGGTAAGTGAGAACCCTCAGCTATTAGAGTCATTATTTGCTGGCAAATGAGTTCACTTTTTACATGGATCTTGAAACCTTGAGTATTTTTAATTGTCAAAGCAAACTTGGGGGAGGCATGCCTCCTAAGTAGAGTTTTTATCTTCATTCCAATTTGTGCTTAGAGACAAGCAGAGAGGCATAATCAATTATTTAAAGTATTGAGTCACTGTCACTTGCTGATAAGTATGATGCAATAAAACAATTGGATTTGAAGTGTTAAAGGATGCATGTGTCACTAACGGAGATTTCCAAAAGATTTGGGCTCCTTGCCAGTATACATTGCACAAATAGTCCACAGATCATATTCTTTTTTTTTCTACAGGAACATACTTTTCATTCCAAGAGTTCATCAAAGAGAAAATATGACATGAGTGTCACAATGAGGGCACGACAGAACACTTTGACAGGGATACAATTCTTTCCTAGGTAAAAGACAATGTGTACTGGTCTAGGTTGGTGTGAGAAGTGGAGAAACGTATTAGACAATTTGGAGTATGTCATTTGGCTCAGATGTGAGGATATAGTTCTATTCTATACATCCTACTCCCGTTCTAGAGCACCCTAGTTAGATGTGAGCATGGATTTTGTGGTGTGCTTGCTCAGAGCATAGTAGAGTAAAGACTTGTAATGGTCGTGGTCGATCGCTTCTCTAACACGATACATTTTATATTTTGCTAAAAGGCGATAAATGCCTCTCACATTACGAACATGTGCTTCAGAACGGTAGTTCATCTACATGGTGTGCCCATGCCCTTCATTTCAGATATAGATGTGAAGTTTTTGAGCTATTTTTGGAGGACCCTATAAAGCTAACTTGGCACATCGCTTTAATTTAGTTTTGTCAATCACTCTCATATGTCTGGATAGGTAGATGTCGTAAATTACAAGCTTAGGTAGCCTAGTCAACTATTGTGAGCAAGAATATCAGACAATGGAATTTTCCTCTTCAAGGAGTCTTTGTTTCCAACCTATTCACTTGTTAATTGATAAGCCACAACTCATTTGAGGGTTAATATGGGTGCTAAACCCCCTACACCATTGGAGTTAGTTCTGATATTCTAAGTTACTGATCGTAGTTATGATGCTGAGGTCAGAGTCAAGGATATTCAAATCCTACATGAGCAGGTATAAATAAATATTGTTAGATAAAACATCAAGTATCAGAAGTCAGCTAACAAATTTAGAAAACTTAGGGTTTTCAAAGAAGGTGATATGGGATAAGATTAAAGGAGAGATTTCCTGCAAAACATGTGGAAAACTCAATCCTAAAGCTGGTGGATCATTGAGGATTGTTAATAAAATTAATGACAATGCGTAGAAGTTTTATCTTCTTTGAACTACAATATGTATGCAACCTTCAATATCTCTGTTGTGTCACCATGCTTCAGGGATACATGCTCCTAGGGACGAAGGCGAAGCTTCTAATACCTGAAAGAATAACGCAGGATGCGGAGATATAGTGGGACTGGATCAGGAATGCTATAAACCGGGATTTCAATTCAATTGGCATGCCATGCCACATTACAGTTGCCTAGTTTTGTGAGCCGACCTCCACTTATTTTTTTTCTGATTTAGTAATAGTGCTTTGTTAATTGCTTGGAGAGTTATAATACTATTTGGGCAGTTTTTTTGTTTTCTTCTATGCCAGTTGGGATTTTTTCTTAGATTTTCTTGCTTTAGGAGTGTTTTATTCTTCTTTTTTTTTGGATGTGGTATGCTTGTAATATAATTGGATAATAGGTGATGATTTCTTTTTGAAAACTTTCTACACCACTGGTTTCACCGACAAACTATGTTTTTTCTACTTCGGCTTGCTGCCAGCAAATCTTTATTTCCTAGCTATCATCACTTTTTTGCCCTCTTTTCTCATTATACAACTTTTCTAACCCTTTTCCTCATCACCCACACCCTTTTGAGTGGGTGCTGTTGATGGCTACGACAATCACCTTTCTGTCATTGTCTGATTGCCATCTTCCTGATAAATCAATTTATTCAATTTTCAATAAAATGAAAAACATATTTTAACTTAGTAAACATATTTTATTTCAAATCAAAATATAAAGAAAATGATATAAGAAATGAAAAAAATGGAAGAAATAAAAATGATCCCAAGCAACTGCTAATTTTATATGTAGGTTGTACTTTTTTGCCATTTACTTTGATTTTGTAACACAAGAAAGTTAAAACCCTACTGCACGATATTTTAGAAGCTTTTGAATAAGGATTGTGCGTTAACTCCAAAACATTGATGCAAAGTATTAGAGCTTTTGGAAGTTTTATATGGTTAAGGTCGTAGAATGTAAAAATGCCCTACCAACCTATCGTTTAACTCTAATAGTTCAATCTTCTTAGCTGCCTAATGATCTCATGAACTGTTATTTTTGCATTTTTTTTGGTTGCTTTCTAAATGGTCCTTTGTTTCTGCTATAGCCTTTCAATTGTTGAATGTTTCTTTTAAGCTCCCTTCTTATTTCAAATTCTCTTGTTAGTGTTATTTATTTTAATAATAGTGGCTTATTTTTTTAATCAATTTATTTAATTTGTGAAGATTGAGGAGCTAAAGAAGTTTGATGCTGCCAGATTTGCACCGTTCTGGAATGAAATTATAAAAAATTTGCGAGAGGAAGACTATATAACAACTTTGTAAGTTGAAATTTTTGTGATATTCACGCCTTTCTTTCTAAAATATCTAATTTTATAGCATACAATTTTTTTTTGTCCTTCTGATCAGGGAATTGGATTTACTTCTTATGCCTAAAAATTCTACATTTATTCCTCTGGTTCAATGGCCCTTGTTTCTTCTCGCTAGCAAGGTAAAGTGCTATTATTGTACTATTCCTTTGGTTTTGAAAGTTATGTTTCTTTTTCTGTGTAGCGGTATGTTTTATGTTAATTTTTAATGTCAAGAGTTTATTCATGTTGTTTGTTTCAAATAGATTTTTATGGCCAAGGATATTGCTGCTGAATACAAGGATTCCCAAGATGAACTATGGGATAGAACTTCTAGGGATGAGTACATGAAATATGCTGTTGAGGAGTGTTATTACAGTGTGAGAGCAATCTTGATGGCCATACTGGAATTTGATGGAGAAGGGCGCTTGTGGTGAGCTTTTATTCTTTTGTTCAAGCGTGCTAATTCTTTTTTATCATATTATGTATTTATTTACTGTCTTTATCCATTTAATAAGGGTGGACAGAATTTTTGAAGATATTAAGCAGAGTGTCAGGCGAAAGAACATTCAGGACGACTATGAATTAAGCAAGCTGCCGCTCGTAATTTCTAGGATAACTGCATTGACTGGAATATTGGTACTTTCGGCATGTTTCTTATGATTATTTTCACTTGTTAAACTGGTGATGCTAAGATTTGGTAGGCATTAGAATTCGTCTGTCATGTTAAGAAGTAAATTAATGAAGTTTGTATTTGTTATTGGGTTAATGAAATTATATTTTTTGTTATTTCTTATTTGATGATTGTGAGTTTTTATTATTGAAGTATTGGTGAATGAAATTCATTGTTATTATCACTTTGCAGTCCTTTTTTTTTCTTCTCTTGAATTTTACTAATGCTATACTGACTTTATCATAACTGAGCTTCTCTGAGCCCAAGTTTTTGTTATTTTCTTAAAAGAAATAGGAATGCTAAGTCGCTTGCTAATTTTATGTAGTTTGTAGCAGTCCATAGAATAGTATATTTCTATCATATTGTATCATTTATAAGGATCTGAGTTTAAGACCCATTAGAAAATTATTTTTTATTTTTTCAATGTGACCAAAATTCTATGTTAACACGAGATTTTAATAGGCTATAAGCAAGAACAGAAATAGTGACTTTTTTTAATCATTTGAATGATTCTGGATACTATATTAACACGGGGATGTTAGATTTTTTTGTCTTATTGGAGACATTTCAGAAAAAGAAATACAATGCCCTTGGATTCTTTTGCTCCATCATCTTCCTTCTATATCAATCAATATAAAGGGGACGTTTGGTCTAGGGTGCTGACCCGGCCCAATTGAGTTCTGCAAGATGACAGCCAGTTAAGTAGGGAGGTTGAATTGTTCGAACCTTACTTAGGGTTAAGGGGAGGGGTTCCGCCCAGTTGTCTTCGATTATAAATACATTGTTTTCCTATTTAGGGTTTAGTTACTTTTCTGATTTCAGATTTTAGATTTCTATCTTCGGCGTTCTCCCGTGTTAGAGCTGTATGTGAGGATTGGTGGTGCTTCGGCTGTATCCTGCTCCGAGAGGATTTTCTCCACTGAATGCTTCATCTCCTCCTCCTCTTGCTCCGAGATGATGATTTTCTCCACTGAATGCTTCATCTCCTCCTCCTCCTTGTTTGCTGCCCCTCGCCTACACCCAGTCCAGACCAACTGAGCCCCAACTTCCACACCTGCTCCCATCCAGCCGCAGGGCCCTCTCCCACGAGCTGAACTCCACTGCAAATCCGTCCTCCTGTCACCCATACTGCTGCTAACCCACTCACTGCTTTTCCCTTCCTGCTCATCGCCACCTCTAGCTTGTGACCCCTCCACCACCGTAAGCTCCCCCATCTGCTTCCAGCCGCACCAGCAAACCCCTCTCCCTCTGCTGCCATACCTGCAACACTAAACAGCCTCCTCCAGCTTACCACCAATCTTCCAGACTCTCTCACCGCTGTCCACGCATCATCCTATCCTGCCCTAGCGGGATTGTGGTGTCTTATTGTGTTCCTTGTCTGTTTTTGAGTCTTCATTATAACGTTGTTATTTTCGAGTAATAAAATCTTCTTTCCAATTGGATTTTGGGCTAACTCCGGTATCACAAGGTTTAGATGTGATTAAGTTTTTTTTTTGTTTTTTTTGTTTTTCTTTTTTTGCATTGAGATGAGTAGCATAAAATTGATTGATTGCTAAGATGTCTAGCTTTTTATATTTACTCAATTGATGGATTGCTAAGATGTCTAGCTTTTTATATTTACTCAAATGTTAGATGTAACTGAATCTAGCTTTAATAGGCAGTAACTTTTATTCTGCAGATAAAATTTGTTTTTCAATCGTCAAAGATAAGGAAATTCCTTTGTATGATAAAAAAAAATGAAATATTGATGTAAAGTTAGAGTATGGAGAAAATGTTTATTTTGAGAAAATAACTGATATAAAAAAAATCACTTTCGTTTAAGAAAGGAATGTTATATTAAGGGAAAGTAAAAGCAAATTCCTTTGCTTGAGATTGAAAAACATGAATATGATTCTCTTGCTTTCGTGAGACAAACAATAGCTCTAAAGATTGACGTGTGTTTATCCAAACCGTTAACTTTAACTTGAATATCTGTTATGTAGTAATATCTTTTGCGTAGTGTGAGTTAGAAAAAGATAAGTATCATAAGTTTGGTACTATACCTAAGCTAAAGCTTTGTTTTGTTTCACAAATTCATAAAATCTAAAGAATTTCTTTTATACTGAAGGAATTTTTTCTTTTTAATCATATTACCTGGAAGATGAAGTGATACCGGAGGTAACCCCATCCACAAATGAAAACATAAATATTATTGCTGAAGTTTGAAAGGTTACAATGAAGATTCTTCAGAACAAGAAATAAATGACAAACAAATACATGCAACACAAATCTCCGGCTAGGGCGCCGGTGGGCAGCAAGGAGACGATTAGTAGGAGAGGTGGTAGGCTAGCTAGGTGCAGGGAGGATTAGGAGGAGGCTAAGTGTGGCTTTAGCAATAAGAAAAAGGTTAGGTGGCAAGATGGGTATGTCGACAACAGGTGTGGAAAGTAAAAGAGCATAGGGAGTCACGACAACATCTTGGATAGTATTGTAGGATTACAGAAGGAGGTGGGAAAGGAAGAGGCTGGTTGGCAGAGGGAAACTGGCACGAGGAGGAATACTGAGAGGCAGACAATAATGAGCAGAGGGGTGTGAGAGGGATAAGTGGCAGTTGGGGGAGGTGCAGGTAGGCTTGTAGCAAGTGGGGGAAGGGAAGCAACAAGCAATAACAAGAAGATACACACCCCCTCGGGTCGAGATACAATTGGAGCACCTTCTTGATATTGTAGGATTATAGAAGGAGGTGGGAAAGGAAGAGGCTGGTTAGCAGAGGGAAACTGGCACGGGGAGGAATACTGAGAGGCAGACAAAATGAACAGAGGGGTGTGAGAGGGATAAGTGGCAGTAGGGGGAGGTGCAGGTAGGCTTGTAGCAAGTGGGGGAAGGGAAGCAACAAGCAATAACAAGAAGATACACACCCCCTCGGGACGAGATACAATTGGAGCACCTTCTTGCAGTTAGATACAACCCTAGAAGGGAAAATATGATGGCGGTGGCTGTCCTAATAGAGCACAAGAAAAAACTAAGCCTTGACATAAGAGATTACATATAAATACTAGTAGATAACTAAGGGGGGACCCTTCTTCACTTGGGCGACAACCCTAGCGTCTAGCCAAGGGTTGGTCGTTTCTGCAGTTCAACTGCTGGTTCAGTCCCCAGATGAGCCCCACATCACTCTCATGGTGTTGGGAAAGCTTCGACTTCATTCGTCCAAGGCTTTATCTGCACGTTGACAGTGACAGAGTTGCTCTAATCCACAGGGCTGAAGGATCTTCGATTGCGACCCTAGTAGCGCTGGATCACATTGACGGTTGTACCGTCCACCAAGGCACCTAAGAAATTTCCTAACTTGCGCGCAAACAGCCATTTCGTTCCACACTTTTGGGACTGCATGTCACACATATACTGTTAAATCTTCTCAAACTATTCCATAGTTAGCTCGATTTGATCTATAGCGAGAGTAACCTGAACCTCCTTGAATGGTGGTGGCCATGTTGATATAGTATCGACTGTGATATCATGAAATGCTCTCTATCGTGGCTGTCCCTTGTCTGAAGTTGATGTCTCGGTCTTATCATCCTCTTTCATCATCAAAATTGGTCCCACGGATGCTTCTCTGCTGGCAAGATCTTCTGTGATCTCGGGCTCCGCTGAAGGAAGCAGGATGAGGATGATGCGCTTCCCCTCCTTCTTCCCCTCCTTGGTGAGTGAGTTGGTCTTTCTGAATCTTTCGTGTTGAGTCCTTTGATCAAATTGCCACCGTCTCCACAAAAAAGATATCAAACATCCATGGGGACCGCGTCGCACCACACCTGATCTTGCAGCTGGCTTGGAATTGAAAACTCCACTAAACATCTCTTGTCAATGTTGGCTCTATTTTCCTTCTTCAACCACGTCAGAGAATATGATTGGGAGTGCATTGGAGCCTTGGGTCCCAACTTCTTCACCGTATGCGTAGACGCCACATTCTTACTGCTCCCTCTATTGACGATGTGACTGCATGCCTTCTTGTTCACGGCTCAACGACTGTAAAATATATTGTGACGAATGTTGACCTCATTTTTAGTGAGGTCTAGTTTTCCTCTTAGGATTTAGGGTAAAGCCTTAGGGTCTCCTTTTGACTATATTAGAGCCTTAGAAGTGGAACCCGCCTGATTTTAGAAATCCAACTTACTTCTTTACCCTCTTTGGAGTTTCGCATGTATGGTATCGACCTCTAGCATTTGGAGGTTGAAACTGACTTGAGAAAACCCAAAAGGAGTCCCTATAGGGTCATTAAGCCTTAGGATTGCCTTATGCACAATTTGCACCTTCACGCGCATAAACTTCACAATTTGAAGAGTCGACACATTCATTTTCCACAATTCGCATGTTTTCAACAATTCGCATCGCTTGCGCCGTTATTTGTCGAAAACTTAGATAAAATTTTTGAAACGATCGATCACGAGCCAGAATTTTAACGAAAATCGAATTCGATGCATTTTTGACCTGATCGTTGACGAGGGTGTCTTAACTACCTCGGATGACGTAATGGACTGTGTCGGCGCATCCGAAATTTTGATTTTAACTTGGAAGGACACTCATTTTGCTAGGGCACCACACACAAATAAATCACACGAAATTTGATGTTTTTTAAATTAACAAAAAAGAAAAAAATCTTATTTTAAAATCCCTAAATCACTAATCCCTAACTCACGCACACGGATCCCCTTTTCTTTTCCCATTTGTGGACCAAACTCACGCTGGAGCCGTAGCCTCTCTTCTTCCTCTCGGTCGCGGCTCCAACCAAACCCCTTCTCTGCTCTCTAATCGCAAGCCCTAGCCGAACCAAACGTTCCTTTTCTTCCTCGCTGGCTCGAGCTCCCCTCGTAGTACACTCCCCGTGCTGCGGTCTCTGGTAAAAGCTTCCACCAGATCCCTCCTCTGCCTAAAAGCTTCGCCTTTGTCGTCGTCTTCCCCCCACGTGACTCTTGTCGCTTCTCTTGGCTCGGCTCACCGTCCAGGTGAATGAAGGTAACTCCTTCTCCTCCCCCTTTGCTATAAAAACCCCATTTGGGGAGTTCCTTAGGGTTAGCCGAATTTTACTTTGAGAAGGGGATGTTCTGCCAAAATTCTGAGTGATTCTTCCCTCTTTGTTGGTTTATGTGTTTGGAGCTTTGGTTTTCTCAGTTCTCTTTTAAGCAAAAGAAGGGGTTGTTGGATCAATGTTGGTTGTGCATCGTGTCTGATTTCCCCTCTCGTTCAAGCTCTAAGGACGCCTGATCCTCTTTCGTTCCTTATTCCCAAGTGGCGAGTCCTTCTTCATTCATTTACAAACCGTAAGTTATTTCTGTTCCCTCGTTTATTTCATCTCAAGGGTTACATCTGCATGCAAAGCAAGCTCTCTCAGTTTTCTTTTTCTTTTTTAAAGATGGTAGCCATGTGGTTAGAACACTTTAACTGTCATGGAAGTCTTTCACCCCGATGCAGAATTTGCTAATTGGCGTATATTGGTGCAGACTACGTTAAGTTCTTTATATTTAGTGAGCAGGTGACTGAAGAGAGTATTCAGATTTTTGTCAACTACACTTGGTTTCCGTTAATAATTTGTCTGCCCACTGTTTTTTTTTCTTTTACACTCCATCCTTTTTTTAGTGCTCCGGTGCGAAATTGTTTCCCATAAAATGTCCTGCACTGCTGATGTTTTGAGTTGGAAAGAGAAAAAGATTGTTTTCTGTCTTCCCCCTACTGCATTTACCTTTACGACTGGTGGGCCGACTTTCTTTTAATCAAATGCTCATCTTGTGAAAGATTCTTTCTTTTTCTGCCTTTATATTTCTTTCTTTATTAGAATGAGGGGAGTTCAAGCTATATTATTTTGGGAAATTTACATACATACCACCCAAATTCCTCATTACTTTATAAGTTGAAATGCTGAATTCTCCTGTGGATTGACATCAATTATGACTGGCCTATTTTCAATGGAGTCTTGAGCAATGTTATTCTATGTGGAGGCTGATCCCTTATTTCCCCACCTCTGACTTGCTGAATCAGTGGTTGCTCTTTGTTCTTTTGAAAACAGGAGAGGAAGCTAAAAAGAATTTTTGCTTGCATTGGAAACTTGCATTCATGCCGCTCAATTTTTTTTATTTAGAGCAAAATAAAAAAATGGAGCTTTTCATATATGCCACCCATTATTATGTTTTACATGATTATCACATAAATGCTTGAAGTTTACACGCATACCACTCAATTTTTATGTGCATGGTCTGATTCTGGCAAGCTCTTTGGAACATTTTAAAAACATATTTTGCGAGCTGAATTGGTTTCAGTTTAGAGCTTTTAAAAATGTGTTTTGTGGGCTGAATTGGGTTAAGTTTTGAGCTTTTCAAAATACCGTTTTTATGGGCTGAAATGACTGTAGTTTTGAGGGCTTTTAAATGCATCTTTTGGTGATGTTTTGGGAAGGTTTTTAGCAGCAGTTTGATCCTGTGTCAGCAAAGTTTCGGGCTGCGATTTGGCCCTGTTTTGGCAAGGTTTTTGGGCTGCGGTTTCGCTCTGTTTTGACGATGGGACTGATTTGATCATCATTTTAAAAAAAAATTAAACATCTTTAAACCGATTTACATGCGGTTTTGCCCATTTGCTTTGTTGATCTCCTTTTAAAAGTGGGTCGGCCTCCTTCTCCGTTGATTTATTTTTTTGTTATAACGGTTAAGTCAAAAATGAGAATTTCTGATTTAATTATTTGGAAAACACTTAAAAAATATAAGAGGATTAGTTGAAAAACACTTCATTGAAAGCAAACCACCTTAAATCACTGCAAGCACAAGTTAAGGTGTAGGTTTCCTAGACTTTAGGAGCACACCTTAGGAGAGAGTTCTTCTACCTAATTCTCAAATGAATGATGAAACTAAACACTTGAGCTTATTCCACAAGTCGATTAAAACACTAAACATAAGGATACATGAAGATGTGGTTTATAACTTCGTTTTAATTAAATCAAGTAGTGAAATTCCCGCCATGACTTAACCTACAGTGAAACTCAATGCTATGGGATTTGAAGTTGAGTCTTACACTCAAATCCTCCTGACAATTGAGGACATTCCTAATGTCACATATAAGTCACATACTCCTGTTTCTTTATACGTGACATTGTGTTTTGTTTTGCTCGTTTTTTTTATTGTTATGATTTTATAACACAAGATTTTCTGACAATTAGTTTAAGCTTCCTGTGATTTGCTGTTCTTATTACGTCATTTCCTTTAATGCACATGCTAAACTCCTTGGGTAGAGAATAGTAGGACACATGTCAGGAGATGCACCGAGACCCTTGAGACCCAACAATAATCATACTTGCAAATACAAAACATTAAATTTGGAGTCGCTATAAATTTGGATTCGCTACAGTTTGGAGCTTGGAGCAAGTCTTCGTGGGCAACACAATGGAGAAGTAGCAGGTGGAGGATGACGATCGACGACAGCATATATTTCAATAGTTTAAATAACAAGCCATAGGACTTCGAGGCCGTCTGCCTAACGTTATATAAATCCTCACTTTATCTTTTAGGCTTCTGCACAACCAGGTTGTGCAATTTAAGTCCTAACTCGCTTTAAGTTCCGAGGTTGTCGTCCGGTGCGACGTAAACCCTCACATATCTTCCAGGTCATTTGTATGACCGTGTCATGCAAATATAAGTCCTAAATAATAAAATTGGCAGGATGAAACATCGAATGACTTATCCTCAAAATTAAAGCCAAACAATAAGATAATTTGGGAAGTCACCGAGGTTTTCTCTTTTGTATCCATGACATCCTCTACTTTTCTTTCCTTTGACTCCAGAAATAATTTTTTATATTTGGTCTTTTTCCCACTTGATTTTTCTATGTCCAACCTTGAAAACCCTAAATATTGAATTCACGAAGATAGATACCTCTGATCATCATCGAGAGTTCTCTTAAGTGATTTGAGTCATCTGAGGGGTAATTAACTATAAGGGTTTGCCTCTATAGGGAGCTTTAAGAACTCAAGAAATATATACCATATCTAATTTTTAATATTAGGTAGGAATGTTTGTCGGTCAACATAAATGTCTGCAGACTAAAACAGATGTCATAAATTCTGTAGTTTATTTAATCGAGTCTCACTAGTAAGTAATATGTCTATTCTTCAGGATAGATGTATTACTTACGATGTTGTGCTCGTTTATTTAAACTATGGTTTATATGAGATCAGCGCGGTCTCGTATTTTCAAAATTAAACAATTACATTTCAAAACTATGTATACATATATTATATTAAATCAAATGTCTCTTTCCCAATTTAGCGATCAACAACGACGCCACTGCAAATCCGTCATATCCTCGGTCTGTATGACCTATCAAATCACGAGCACCTCTTCTTCATTCGGTGGAAGATGTACACTTCACCTTGTTCTTCCACTGTCTTTTTGTTGCTAACTTCCTCCATGATACCCTGCTCGATAAAAGAGAAAACTTGGCTCGTCGGGTAGCTGGGAGCAATGTGCCCGAATTCGTGACATTTGAAGTATTTTTTAGCGGAGATTAATGCAGACATTCTACTCTTCTTAGATTTCTTCTCACTGTAGGTGACTCTATTCTTATTCAAACTAGCTTTCTCAATTCCTTGAGGGTGCTCCTGCGGGTGTCTCCAACTGTGATTGGCTTCTTGACTGGTGGAGGTTGCTTGCTTTGATTCTGTTGCCTTTTTTTACTTTTAATACTAAGGTTTGGATATTCTCAAGTGACCAATAAGGCTGCAGTTGTAACACTTTCCTAATAGTGGGCTTCATACCCCCCAAATAATGCTATGGCATGTTTCTCTGACTCGACCAAATAACACTTTACCTGCAACTGGTTAGACAACATCGTGGACAACTCCGCTGATAGGTCACTCTGTTGCAGGTGGAAGCGTCTGAAAAACATGTCCTGGCGGTAGTGGGGTGGGAGGTATTTCCTTTGCATCGCTTTCTTCACCTTTTCCTGCTTGAAAATTTTATCACTGCCTTTTTTTTCCTCTGCCCCTACCTCTGTCGGTTGTGGCGCTATTTCTCAATTTGATAGCTGCAATCTTCTCCCTTTTATCTTCTGACACCTCTTTGTACTCAATGATCCTCTCAATTAGTTGTAGCGATTTGATAAAATCATATGTATCCATATCTGCATCGAACTCTGGTAGATCCACCTTCATTCTGAAGTCTCTGTGTCCTCAAAATGATGTCTCCTCTAATACTGGATTCTGAAATGCTATGGCATGGAAGGGGTTGAACTTCTCTTCCTTTTTGCCTCTTCGTCTTACTCTGTCACTTTTAAGGGTAAGTCACCACCCCACCCAGAAGACAAGGAGCGGCTGGCAGAGGGAAACTGTCACTGAAAGGAATGTTGGTAATTAGACAACGGGGAACGGATGAGTGTGTGGAAGGGATAGACAACAACAGAGGGAGGCAGAAGCAGACTGGCAGCGGTGGGGGAAAGGTGGCAGTAAGCAATAACAAGAAGATACCTACTACCTCGGGACGAGTTACATCCCGAGTACATTTTCACCGTCGGATACCATCCCTCGAAGGGAAAATGGGATGCCAGAGGCTATTCTAATAGAACACAAGCAAATACTAAACCCTAACACAAGAAAATGCAAATAAATACTAGTAGATTACGAATTTAGCTTTACATGTCAACCGTTTTATTTGTTTCATTATGGTAGTGGGAAATTTATATATGAATAACTAGGTTTTTGGTGCAAAGCTTTTCAAGAAATCGTTGGTTCTTTTGTTGTTGTCAGCATTAGCGTCATTTCTGTATGTGTTACATTTGAATTAATGTACTGTTCTGTAACACCAGAAAAATTATATTTTTATAAGTATATTTGTACAATGTGTTACATAAAGGTTTCATTTTTCAGTCATGTAATATGCAAATATCTGTTATATGGTACTGTTATGTGGCAATTTTGCTTGTCCTTCGTATGTAGGTTAACTTTATTGATTTTGACTAACATGCAAATGTCATACTTCTTCTTCATGTCTTATTTATCCACAATTTTTTCATGAAGTTATTTGAACATTCGACTTGTTGAGAGTTCTATTTGTTTTGAATAATTGCTCAGTAATTATCCATACAGATCATATTATAGATTCTTTCAAACATAGCAGCTGTTGATTTCTATCATTTCTTTTACTTAGAGAGGAGAAGAATCTCCTGAACTTCAAAAGGGCGCTGTCAGTGCTATGCAAGATCTTTATGATGTTGTACAGCATGATATTGTTTTTGTAGACATGGGGTCAGTGATAATTCCCATTATTTCATGGATTTACCCTTTTTTTTCCCTTTTTCTTTAAATTCCTTTTATTTAATCCCTCTGAAGGGCTAACCTTGACGTGTGGAATCAAATATCTAAAGCAAGGGCTGATGGACGACTCTTTTCTAATCTTAAATGGCCCGGAGATCCTGAGTTGGTATGTTTTATGGTTTTCCCATTTCGTATTTGTATATGTGAAGCTGGATGTCAAAATTGACAAGCTTAGTACATGTGACCAAGTACAATTAAATCATACAGAAAGCTCAGATCAAACGGTTGCATTCCCTGCTGACCATCAAAGAATCTGCAGCAAATGTGCCTATAAATCTAGAGGCTAGGCGTCGGCTGGAATTTTTTACTAACTCCCTCTTCATGCAAATGCCAGCTGCTAGGCCAGTTTCAGAGACGTTGTCATTTGGGTATTTTATTGGAATTTTTACAGTGTTATTATTTATGTATGCGTTTTGTTTTGGTGAATAAATCTTGTTTGTCTGCTTTCCATCTTGTAGTGTCTTTACTCCATACTATTCTGAGACCGTGCTTTATAGTATGGACGAACTTCAAAAGAGGAATGAGGATGGGATAACCACTTTATTCTATCTCCAAAAAATCTTTCCAGGTTATTCTCCTCTTAATCCATTTGATTATTGGAGGCTGGCTTGCCATTGAGACCTTACCAAACTGAACTCATTCATCTTTTTTTTCAATTGGTATCTAGCAAATTCTGCTTTTAGTAATCTTTATATCATTAAAAATTCTGCTTTTAGTGTTCTTTATAATAAATTAGATACTTAGAAGGGTGAAAAATATATGTATAAACTAGCCAAACAAAGAGAAAAGAAAAATAAATTTAACTCATGTGGATTAAAGATGAAAATCAAAAAGTGTTTTTCTTAGAGAAAATATATTCAAAATAGGTGGGCGAGTTATTTTGATAAGCTTTTTAATGATATTTCGTAAAATAAGATCGAGATTAGTGATCTTAATAACGTTAATAATAATAAAATATTTCATTTTTACCTTCACATTAGTAAAAAAGAAGTTGAAAAGACTTTAAAGAAAATCAATGGTGGTGGAAGATCTGTAGGACCTGGTGATATCCCAATTGAAGTGTGGAAAAACCAATGGTGGTGGAAGGTCTGTAGGACCTGGTGATATCCCAATTGAAGTGTGGAAATGTTTAGGAGATTTGGGAGTTTTTAGACTTACTAAACTCTTTAATATGATTTTGAAAACTAAAAAGATCTCGAGGAGTGGAGGAAGAGTATTTTGGTCCTCATTTTTAAAAATAAAGGGGATGCATAAGAGTGTGTAAATTATAGAGGAGTTAAGTTGATGTGCCCTATTTTAAAATTATGGGAGACCCTAATTGAACATAGGTTAAGACGTATTGCACCGATTCCTCATAATCAATTTGGATTTTTGCCGGGCAGGCCTAGTATGGAAGTTATACATTTATTGAGAGGTTTGATGGAAAAGCTCAGAGATAATAAGAAGGAAAGGATCTGCATTTGATTTTTATTTTGATTTTTATTGATTTAGAAAATCTTATGATAAGGCTCTGAGAGATATCATTTGTAGAGTTCTTGAGATGGAAAGTGTTGATATGACTTATATGCATGTCATTAAACATATGTATACTGTTACTTGTGTTCGAACAATAGGAGGATTGACTGAATATTTTCCTATTTCTGTTGGTTTACATTGTTGGTTTACATCAGGGGGATCGGCTTTAAGCCCATATCTTTTTGCTTTGGTTATGGATGGTCTTACTGGACACTTACAGGAGGATGTACCTTGGTGTATGCTTCAGAGCTCTTGCTGCCAAGCATCTCTTCCTATTTTAGGGCTCTATCCGAGGACAGTTGGTGCTTTGGGTATATCCTGCTTCTAGTTGGTGATTATATCGTCAATTTCTTGTTGTTTGACACCTTCCTGGTTGTTGTCTAACATCCCTACACCCTTGTTATCGCACAATGTCCCCGCATCTCACTATTGCCGACTAGCCTCTCTCGCGCCCTCTAGTAGCCGCTCAGTGTCCTTGCAACCTTCCTGTGACCGACCGACCTCTTTCGCAACCATTCAGGCACAACTCATTGTCCTTGCACTCTTCCCATTGTCAACTCGCCTTCTTTGCACCCTTCCTGTAGCCGCCCTACCCTTCCGCTTCTTTCCCTGTCGTCATCCTTACTTTTCTGCTTCTTCCCACCTTCCCTCCACGTGATTGTGGCCATAACACCATGGCCCATTCACACACTTGCTAGCTAGCTTGAAGTCATCACAGTCACCCTCACCAAAGAGCCCCGTTTGTAGATTTGTCTTCTTATTTTCGGTCTTATGGAACATTATTGTGTTTCTTTCTAAGTTTCAACAATAATAATCATATTTGCTAATATTTAGATTATTTATGGTACCAAGGGTTTTCTAGCATCCGCCTTAACTTTCTGCCAAAAAATTTTCTTTTCTATCCTCAACCACTGCTTCCAAATATAAAGCCTAATCATGCCACTATGGATATACATACTGAAAACTACCAGGACGAGATATGGAGGGTGATCCATCAACTTCAACCGAAGCTTGTGACAATTGTGGATGAAACCATGAGGAGATTACTCTCGATCGTGATCTGGAGAGTTAGAGGAAAGATTGGGACAATGATCTGAATCTGTTCCACATGGAGGATATCATCGACAAGGAGTGCCGGTCACGCCGCTTCAGAATTCATTATAAAAGGAGGATGAGAGATGAGTCTATATATGGAGGACACAGGAACTTCACCATCAAAATGTATCTAACAGAGTTCGATGTGAGTATGTAATCTGTTAAGAGAATCTTTGATTATAAGGAGGTGAAATTAGCAGACATCAAATTGAAAAAAAAAAACACCTTATTATGGTGGGAGAATTTACATAGACAAAGGAAATAAGAAGTCAATGATAAGACTACCAAATGGGAAAAGCTGAAGAAAGCAATGCAGAAGAAATATTTTTTACTTCATTGCTGCCATGACATATTTCTGAGACTCTACAAACCTTTCAGTAGAGGAGTTCATGATATAGTATGACTAGCTACAGATGAAATATGAGTTGATCGAGTCATAGGAACACGTTATATCCTGAAACATAGCTGACCTGAAGCTCATTATTAACAATGTTGTGCAGTTACAGACAAACTAGTTATTAGGGGGCATTCAAACTTTAGCATTGAAGGTGAAAAAACAACAAAACATAGAGCCATCAATCTTTTATTCAGGCAGCAGCCTTAGTCCTAAGGGTCACCTTCATGCAATCAATTCAAGATGCTCCAAGGGCACAGACATTAATCTTACTTGAAGGAGCTCAAGAGAGTGAGATACCAACACCAGTACAGGACTTTTAGGATGTGATGAACGACAATAATTCAATGGGATTACCGCTGCTGAGGGACATTAAACATGCCATAGATCTCATACTAGGATCAGTGTTGCCGAATCAGTTCGCTTACAGATTGATACCTGCAGAGTATGTGGATTTGAAGCGATAAGTACAGGGTCTCGTTTAAGAGGGTTCGTCTAAGAGCGTAGCTGTTCATGCTACCCAGGAAGGACAATTCATGGCGGATTCACATTGACAACCATCGACAAGACTTCCTTCAAGTACCAATTTTCATACCTTGCTTGGACAATCTCTTGGACTAGTTACACATAGCTATCGTCTTTTCCAAAGATCGACTTTCGGAGTGGGTATCACCAAATTCGGATGATGCCATGAGGCAAATGGAAGACCACGTTTAAAACACAAATGGTTTTATATGAGTGGCCCGTTATGGCCTTCAACTTGTCAAATGCGCCCAATACTTCTATAAGGTTATTGAATCAGGTATTCTGGTCTCACATTGAGAAATTTGAAGGTTAATGAATCAGGTATTCTGGTCTCACATTGAGAAATTTGTGGCGATTTACTTTGATGAGATTCTGCTGTACAACCGATCTTAGGAGGAACATTTACGACACCTAAGGGCAGTGCTCGAGGTATTGTGTGAAGAGAAGCTAAATGTCAATCCTAAGAATTGCCACTTTATGGCATACAAAGTCTTTTTTCGGTTCACATCGTGTCTACTGTTGGAATTCAGATGGTTCCGACAAAAATCAAGGTCATAGTGAGCTGGATTGCACCACAGTCGTTCAACAAAATGTGGTAGTTTCTGGGCTAACATCTTTTTAGAGGTGATTCATCAAGAGCTTCAGTACTATCACCGCCCCTGATACCGGAGTTATCCCAAACCATAATAGGGAAAACAAATATTATTTCTCGAAAGCAAATAAATACTTATAACTCACACACCGAAAGGGGAATTATAACAAATACAAAACAAAAACTCGCACTAAATCGGATTTAAGATGGTGGTGGTGGTTGTTAAGGGCTTGGAGGTATTAGTAGATGATCAGGATGATTGGGCAGTGGTTGTAAGGTGGCAGTTTTATTAGGGAAGGAATTTTGGGTGGTTGTT
>NW_018164893.1:268732-277707 GCF_001263595.1 Phalaenopsis equestris
TGCAAGAATTTGATTTTGTGGTTATTGATAGAAAGTTAACTAATAATCAAATTGCTGATCATTTTTCAAGATTAGAATGGATGAATAATATAAATAAAGAGTTGATCCACAAAGAAGATTAAACCCAATGATGAAATAAGTAGCCAAGAAGAAAATTTTGAAATGGTTGGAAACTGGAATCATATATCTTATTTCGGACATTGCTTGGGTAAGTCCAATTAATTGTGTTATTAAGAAAGGAGGGGTGACTACTGAAGCACAAGAGAATAATGAAATAATATTTATTAGACAAGTTACTGGGTGGCGTATTTGCATTGATTATAGAAAATTAAACACTATCACTTGGAAAGATCACTTCTTTTTACCATTTTTAGACCAAATAGTTGATAAACTTGTTGGGCACAAATATTTTTATTTTTTAGATAGATATATCGGCTACCAACAAATTTCTCAACAAATTTCTATTGCTCCTGAGGAACAAGAAAATACAACATTTACTAGTCCTTTTGGAACTTTTGCTTTTCGAAGAATGCCTTTTGGATTACGTAATGCACCCGCAACATTCCAGAGATGTATGATGTCTATATTTAGTATGTTAATTGATTATGGAATAGAAGTGTTTATGGATGGGTTCTCCATATTTGGTACATCATTTGTAAGTTTTGGAGTTATGCGAAAGAAATAATTTAGTTCTAAATTGGGAGAAATGTCAATTTATGGTTGCAGGAGGAATTGCATTAGGGCATAAAATTTCGGAAAATGTTATGGAAGTAGACCCTGCAAAAATTCAATTTATATCTAAATTAACACCTCCTACTAATGTAAGAGGGGTTAGAAGTTTTCTTGGTCATGTTGGTTTTTACAGGCGTTATATTAAAGATTTTTCAAAAATTACCGAACCTCTATGCCAAATTTTAGAAAAGGAAAAGAAATTTGAGTTTACTGAAGACTATTTAAATGCCTTTGAGTTATTAAATAAAAAGCTAATCACAACCCCTATAAAAGTTTCACGTAAAAGGGAGAAACCATTCAAACTGATATGTGATTCTAATGATTATGTTATTGTAGCTGTTCTTGGATAAAGGTATGATAAAATTTTTAAAGTTATATACTACGCTAGTAAAACTCTTAACGATGCTCAAATTAACTACACTGTTACTAAAAAAGAGATACTGGCTATTGTGTATGCTTTTGACAAATTTAGATCTTATTTAATTAGGACTAAATGTGTTGTGCACACTAATCACTCTGCTATTAAATATATGATGCAAAAGAAGGATGTCAAAGCAAGGTTAATTAGATGGATACTTACGATGCAAGAATTTGATTTTGTGGTTATTGATAGAAAGTTAACTAATAATCAAATTGCTGATCATTTTTCAAGATTAGAATATCATGAATTATCTGACACCGATAATGAAATTACAGACAGTTTCCCTGATGAACAATTCTATAATATTAATGAGTGGAAAATACCATGGTATGTTGATATTGTTAATTATATTGTAAGTGATATTTTGCCACCTATGTTGACATTGAAACAGCAAAGAAAGTTCATTCATGATGCGAAAGCATATTTTTTGGATGAGCCTTATTTATATAAACAATGTAAGGATCTTATTATGAGAAGATGTCTACCTTATGAAGAAATTGAACTAATCATTCATAAATGTCATGATTCTGAATTAGGAGGACATTTTGGAACTGATAAAACTGCTTATTAAATTTTACAAGCTGGATTCTATTGGCCTACTCTCTTTAGAGATGTTTACAGATACAAAAAAACTTGGGATCGATGTCAACGAGTAGGCAATTCATCTTGAAGAAATGAATTGCCTCTGAATTTCATGTTAGAAGTTGAGATCTTTGATGTCTGGGGATTAGATTTCATAGGACCATTTATTCCTTCATCTGAGAACTTATACATATTAGTTGTGGTATACTACGTTTCAAAGTGGATTGAAGCACAAGCTTTACCTCATTGTGATACTAAAAGTGTTTCAAGATTTCACTAGATATCGAATGCCAAGAGTGATTATCACTGACGGAGAATCCCATTTCAGGAATAAATACATTCAGATATTGACAGAAAAATTTAATGTTATTCATAAAATCTCTACTTTCTGTCACCCTCAGACCAGTAAGTTAGTTCAAGTTTCTAATTGAGAGATTAAATAAATACTGGAGAAGACTATAAACCATAGTAGTGTAGATTGATCTACGAGACTGGATACTGTATTATGGGCTTACAAGACTGCTTATAAAACTCCTATTAGAATGACTCTTTACAGGCTAATTTTTAGAAAGACTTGTCACTCACCAGTAGAATTAGAGCATAAAGCATATTGGGTGATTAAAGAATTCAATTATAATTTGAAAGATGCTGGTGAGAAGAGATTATTACAAATAAATGAATTAGAAGAATTAAGAAATGAATCTTATGATAACGGCAAAATTTATAAGGAGAAACTAAAGTTATGGCATGATTGAAAGATTATCGGAAGATTAACCAGAAGAACTTTGAAACAGGAAAAGAAGTCTTACTTTTCAATACAAGGATGGGGAAATTGAAGTCTCGTTGGTTAGGACTCTTTATTATGACTCGAGTTTATACTTACAGAGCTGTTGAAATTGAAGATCAAAAGACGTTGAAATTGAAGATCAAAAGACTGGGAATAAATTTAAAGTAAACAGACACAGATTAAAGCTATATTTTGAGGGTAAAAAACCAAATTTTAAAGAGGTTATAATGGTCAGTCAACCTGAATAATAGATGAATAGGTTAGGCTGACGACGTTAAACCAAGCGCTTTATGGGAGGCAACCCATAGTTATCTTTATTTTTATTTGGATTATAGTGTTTTTGTTTCAAATTATCGTTAGTTTGTGGTAGTATTGAACTCTACTACTCGTATTTATTTATGAATCATCATAAAAACTGGATCCATCGTGAAAATTGGAACACATTCAAACCAGAGTGAAACTGTGAAATTTTTGCCTTGGGTGCCAACGGCGGGGCTGCCAACAGCGGGCTCGACATCACCGACAACGGGTTTTTCCAGAGAGTCTAGACAGTTAATTCTCAAGGTTTGCCGACGGCGCCATCGACGCCGCCAACGGCGAGAACAGCGAGACGACGGTTTCTATAGTTTGAAATGTCAGTTTTTGGGGATTTTAGGCGAGATTTACTCCCTATAAACTTCCAAACATAGTTCTTAAATTCATATTACCCAAAAACAAATTGAAACTCCACCAAATCTATCCTTATGGCTTCCAATTCCACTAAAAACCCTAGATTTTGAGTGTTCAACCAAAGAAAGTTCATTTGTTCTGAGGTGCAACGAATCTTCAACAAAGTGCTGACAAAGAGAATATTAATCAAAGAAAGAGGATTCATGAATCGAGGATTGAACAATCCTTCAATAGTAATTGAAGAGATGATTATGCAACGACAATGGGAAGTGTTGTTCTACACTATTGCCACCGTAGTCATTCCGGTGGTGAAAGAATTTTATGCAAATTTGCATGGAATAAACCAGGGAGTTCTTTATGTGCGAGGTAAGTGGATCAACAAAGAAGATGGATAACTTTTACTCCTGTACGGATTAATGAGTTATATATGATTGAGAATGTTCCTTGTCTGCCATTATTCCAATTTCGTCCCAACAAGAAACCTGATGAATGAAATTTACTAATATTTTACGGACGAGACTGAAGACTGGGAAATGAGAGAATATGAAGAACTGTCATAACGTAGCATTCATAGCTACACTTCTAAATCCCGTTTATAAACACTAGCACTTCTTCATTTCTACAAAACTATTACCGACAATGAGGGTCGGTAAAGTTACTAAAGAAAGTGCTATTTTAAACTACTGTATTCAAATAGGACTGCCGGCTAATTTTCGATCCATAATTGTGAAGTCTGTTTTATGCCTGATTGTTCATGGTTCAACTTATGGGCTTGGTCATCCTTCAACAATCTTCTCACTCTATAGTCAATTCCAAGTATCTTATGAGAATTGAGAAAAGTTACTTCTACCTTGGAAGCCTTTGGACCCAACAAAGAAGTTCCCGGCCAATGAAGATGAGAATGATATGACTATTATTATGGATCAATCGTCTTAGAATTCACTTTCTATTCAGAGTCTAGTTCCAGACAAGAAACTAGCAATCCTGTACAAAATCAAGAAACTGGAGAAAGAGGTACAAAATGTTATGAATGTAATTAACAATATCTCTAATTTTTTTCATCATCTTGAATAGAGAATGAAAGAGCATTTTGATCACTCTGAAGATATCAAAGGAAGTTTGATACGATTGATGACAAAAATGGGATTGATAGAACAAGAATCTACTGAAGAATTCCTATATCGATCACCCTTCTATAACCTCTTCGTTTATGTTCAATCGATGGGCGATATCAGAGGAGAAACAAGCACGGAATCAAAGGAGTAGTAGATTTACTTTAATACCTATATCTCTATGTGTGTGATTTGATTTGAACTTAAATGTTTGCTTTGCTTTCGAATTTTTCTTTTAGATCTCCGTAAAGTTGAGATTGAGCATAAAATGTTTGTTTTCAGCATTTAGTGTTGTGGCTTGGATTGCGACGCTGAATTGATGTATTAAGGTTTAGAAAATACCAAACTTATGTGTGTCATGTAACGTGTATTGTAACCCTTGGATTTTATACATAATTGTGATGTTTTGTGCTCTGAATGTTTATTTGTGTTAGTACATCATTTAATCACTTAAAATTTATGTCTAGAATGATTGAACGAATGTCGACGAGGCTTGAAATTGATCGAAATTGAAAAAATCTGGAAATTGAACTAATTTTGAAAATCTCACCGACGGCGCCATCGACGCCATCGACGACGGATTTTTTTCGAGACTTAGGCTATTTAATTCAATAAAGCTTGCCAACGGCGCTGACAATCCCGCCGACAGTGCGATACTGAAAAAACACTTTTAACTGTGATTTTAACCAGTCAACTGCCACTATTCATCATCCCCTTCCTCTTTAAAAATACAAATTTTGATCTAGGGCTTGAAGATCTTGGATTTGGGGCAATTTCAAAGCATTTAGACACCGAATTTTATCATCTCTTGGTAAGAGCTTCACTTCCAACCTAAAAATATTTGATTTTCACCTTGAATTTCTTTCACATTGAGAAGATCCAAAAAAATTGAGAATGTGGAGAAAATATTTGGAAGAAATTCATGCAACTTAATTTTGAACTCTAAGAGTCGCTCTTGGAAGCCATTATTTGAGCATTTGAAGTGTATTTTGGAATTTTTTTATAATTTTGATTAGAATAATTTTGATTAGATTGAAATGGCTCCACGACAAAAGACGCGACTTGATTTTTATGAGTCTCACTTCATAAATGTGAAAGCTCAGTCGAGATTTACTTCAATATTTTAAGGGAAGAAGTGTATATAACATCGTGTTTTTGAGAGTCTTGGAGGAGAAGTTGAACGAGTTATTACCGAATGGAGGTGGAAAATTTTCTATTATACCACAAATAAGGATGTTGTGAAAGTTGTGAAAGAATTATATGCCAATGCGTTCTATTCCGAGGACGAAACCGTTCGAGTAAGAGGGTTTTCTGTTGAGTTTAGTGCCCCCGCATTAACACATTTTATGAAGTCTCAGACTCCTATATCTGTAATTATGAAACCTTCAGTATAAAGGAAGGCCCACTGAACGATGTCATTAACTTTCTCACTAATGGGAATGGGTCATGAAAGATATACGATAAAGCAGTGAGAACGAGTAATATTTTTTGCTTCCATGTTGAATGCCACATCTAAAGCGTGACACTATTTTATTTCCTCTACTCTATTACCTACCTATCACCATAGTGAGATAACAAGAGATGAGCTATTCTGAAATTTTGTATTCAGAACAATCAGACTATAAATTTATAAGAATATTTTGACCACGGTAAGGAGTGAATCAAGTGGAGGTTTGGGACATCCTGACCTCCTTTATGCACTTTGCCAACTTTCTGGAGTTGAAGCTGGAGATGATGAAGAATGAGTTTACCCTATGAAAACCATTAGTAAAGCTAATTTAAAGATGTATGAATCCCATGAAGGATGGAGATCTGGGAGTAGGAATAAAGAACCTTCTCTCGTAGAGATATCCCCTCTATTAGTTATGACCTTCCTTTCTCTAGCTCCCCTACCCTGAATGATTTAAAATGAATGAGTTAACCTTGCGGCAGAAGAGTATAGAGAAAATAAATGAAAGAAATGGGGGATTAGAACTTAGACATGATTATGATAGTGAGTACCTACAAAGGCATTTTGACTTCGAGATAGCTTACTACGAAGCTCAGGCCCGACACTACAGAGGTGAGCCTGATGTTACTTTTCATAAATGCCCCCATTATACTTAGTATCAGCCCAATCTACCTACTGACCAAGGGAGACAAGGATATATTATGGGATTTTGATATATGATAGTAATTGATGTACTTTTATTTTGTGATTTTGTGATAGAGATAGATGTATGTTTGTTTGTACTTTCATTTTATTCTATATTTTATTTTATGTTTGCAGTTAGATAATTTCTTAATTATTGTTATAAATGTTTAGTGTTGTAGTTGAAATTTGCATGTGCTGTTATAATAGACATTGATTAGTACTTTGTAAAATTGTATTGTGATGTGTTAGTGAAATATTGTGTTTGCATAATGTTTAGTTTTGTACTTATTCTAAAATTTCATTACCCAACAAATTCTCTAATGTTTTACATGTATAGAAAGCTCCTAATATTACAGATCAGTTAAAGTAAAAATTTTGAGAAGGAACTGCAAAAGTTTCAGAAAGATGAAAATGTCTAAAGTACTGAGGTATGATTTATATTTAGAATTTTTCTTTTCACCTGTATCATTCCATATTGAAAAATTTAAGTTTGGGGGAGGGAAGAAAAATTTTAACTATTATATGTTCTTAATTTAAATATTTTAAAGAATTATTAATATTAATTTTTGGAGTGAATTTAATTCAGATAACTATACTTTGTAGATATTTAAATATTACGGTAGATTTAAAAGAATAATTTTGTAAGAAAATTTAATTTTGTAGATTAAGATATTTAGTATAAGAGAATAAGACTATAGTTAACTATTTAAAGTAAAAAAAACTATATTATATTACGAATCTTAGAAATTCATTTGAGAAGAAAAGATTGGGGCTCAATGATGTAAAAGCTATGAAATACTTATAAGGCAAAGGAATGCTTTGAGTTTCAAATTTAGAGAAAGAAAAGTGAAGTTAAAAAAGAAAAGTGAAGTTCAAAATTATTAAAGGTTATCTAAATATAGTAATCTTCACTTGAAAAAGAAAAAAAAAGGATTGACAACAATCCCTGGAAAGAAAAGAAACATATATATGATTGAAAGCAATCCAAATGAAAATATATATATATAAGTGAGGAGAAGCTTGAGGAGATGCCTAATCCAAAATTGGCTTCACATTGGACCTACTTAAAGGGAAAACCTAAATACATTCTTCAACTTATATTTATTGAATAAAATCTTTTACTAGTAATGTTCTCATGAAGTTCCTCACATGTGAATATTTTAAGTGACTTGATATTACAACATATAGTCATTCTTAAAATGAATAGAAAACTAGAACTCTTAAACTTGATGACTAGATAATCTTGTACCTACAGAGTTAATTTAATTCCTTTAAATTTTTCTGAAAGTCTCACTATAGTATTTACTTAAATCAAACTTATAGTATTTCTGAATTATAACTTCACCACAGTAGATCATAACTTTTATATGGTACTAAAATTACTTGAGGACAAGTAATAGTTATGTTTGGGGGATTTTGACCAAGAAAAATATGTTGAGATTTTCATACCTATTTTACACTGATTTTGATGATATTGCACTTTAAATAAAGGTATTTTTGTTTTTTTGTTGCAGGTATGTTGAATTATAGTCATCGGATAAAAAATATGCAAAAAGGAGCGAATTTGGAGCAAAAAGAACAAAAATATGAAGATTTGATCTTGGGCGCCGACGGCGGACTCGACGCCGCCGATGGTAGGTTTTTCCCTAGAGTCCATAATTAAATATTATTGAAGGCCGCCAGCAGCGCCATTGAAGCCGCTGACAGTGCCATCGAGGCCGCCGACGGTGAGCACATCGGTTCTCTCAACAGATGCATTGAATGTGGACGATGATGTTAATGATTTTTTAAGGAACGCTTAGGAAACTCTTGAAAACTCTTCTACAACTCTAAAAGAAAAAATTTGGAGGCCGAAAAAGGTGGTGTCTGCTGAGTTTTTATTTGTTTGTGATGCCCATTGGAGTATAGAGAGTGGTTAGTGTTGTGAGGAATTCTCTGAGAGATTGTAAGAGCGGAAGGAAAGTGAGTGATTTCTTTCTGCTTGTCGCTTTGGAGGAGAATTATGTGTGCTGTAAAGAAGGGAAAAGATTTAAAGGAACTTCGAGGGGTTTGCTTGGGGAAGAATTAGAGATAGGTTGATTTCACTTATTGAAGTTTGTATGACTTTGCTTTTATATATAATTCCAAGTTTTATTGTATTTTCTCCATGAGTTCTGAGTAGTTTTCTCGGTCTTTCTCCTTTCCTTGAAATTTTGTGAAATGGTGATTTGAATTGGTTGTGGCATGAGAATGTTAAAGAAGTTGTGATAATTTTTTCACTTCAATCTTAATTTAATCTTAATTTACTCTTCAATCTTAATTTACTTTTAATCTGGCCAATTGATTTGTTAAAATATATTGAGTTTTACAACTAAAGTGAAGATTACATCCAAAATTTAGGGGTTGGGTGCAAATAAATAGGGATATAAAATTTATTGGGTGTAGAATTGGAGATTTTAGAGTGATAGGCTAAAACCCTCAATTTGGTCCTATCGTTTGGGTGCTGAAGTGTAGATGTTAGTTCTCAGGTGAGGGGAATGTGGGAGCTTTGTGGGAGCT